>NW_007245638.1:1761660-1842449 GCF_000164805.1 Carlito syrichta
CACACACACACACACACACACGCAAACATACACACCCCTACCTCACATAGGGATGTGTGGACTTTGAGTGGAGTAATGATGTCAATTTTAACCAATCTGGCACATCTGTGCCTTATGGAGGCACCGAGGCATAGGAGGTGAAAGGGCTGACCTAGGAATCACATAAACTGGCTCCTGCTCTGTGTCAATACCGAAGCATTTTGACCTTGCGTATGACTTTGAGCACAAACGGGGTCTTATCTACCTGTCTTCAAAAGATCTGGGGAGACAATTCGGTGTCCAGCCACCGCTCTATAAATTCCCTTTTATCCTTAAAGGACCTCCCTTCCATGTGACATGGGAATCAGCAAACTGTACTCATGCCAGAGGTGCTGGAAACATCTACTGAAATTAGTCCACCAGCAATTTTGAAAGATCAAAACTCAAATCTTTCCTGTCCCCAAGAGAGGGCCCTAAGCTCTATGCATCTGGACGTCCAGATGAGAGGGGCCCAGTAGAGGAAAAAAAAATTCTAGCAGCACAACCTGGGATTGGTGGCCAGGTGGCAGGTCAAGAAGCAGGGATGGAGCATGGGAGAGAAGTGTAAGGGACGCCCGGACCAATGCCTAAAACGGAAGCAGTGATCTCCCCTGCTCCCCACTGAGCAAGTGATCCCTGGCCTGGGCTTGGCCATCTCTCTCTCGGCACAGCAGGCAGCCATTTCATTAAATGCATCATTTGCAGCCCATGGCTGCCCGGGAGTGTATTTCCTTCCACCCTGCATGGTCCTGCTTTCCCTTTTATTGGGATCAAACCTCCTATCCTCATTTCTGAGACTTCCCTGAGCTTCGTCCACAACACCACTGGGACCGGGTTCTAATGGCCCATCACTCTGCAAGCACAGTTCTCCAAAGAGCTAACTTGCTTTGAAAGTCAGTCTGGAATAGCAGCTTTGGCAGGAAGAACCCAATGCTGGGACAGCCCTCTTGTCAGAGACCCAAACGAGCTTCCTTGAGAGCAGAGTCTGAGCACTGGGAAAAGGCATTTTGGCCACATGCCGGTGTCTGTGTCATCTTTCTTGGGAACTTTACTTAGCCAGACGACAAGGCCGTTTGCTACTAGCTTCCCAGGTTCATGATCAGAGCAAGCCAGAGAGCCCAGCCTTATAAAGTGCTCAGATCTGCTCCTTTTAATCCCTGAAGGGCTTGCCTTCCTCATGGAGTAAGTAGGCATGAAGCTCAGTGGTCAGAAAAAGTTGAGAAAGAGGCAGAAGAGTAAAGTGGCTAAAGGTGTGGGGATGGCTAGATCTGGTTTCAAATCCTTCTCCTACAAGCTGAATGACCTTGTTCAACCATTCTGTGCCTTAGTTTCTCCATCTATGAAATGGGGATGATCAAAGTACCTGTTTAGGGTGTTGCTTGGAGAGCAAAGGAAATAAAGCATGTGCCACACTTAGCAGAAAATGAGATCTCAATATTTGTCATTGTTATTATTAGTATTACTGAAAGGTCAGTAGATGAAGGTTCCCCTGACCAGGCAACACTGGCCCAAAAGAGGTCATGTGATTATGGTACAAAGAGCTCCTGGTTTGAAATCAGTGAGTCCTGGTTCACATGTCTGCTCTGTAACTTCCAGGACAATCACAGCGCACACAGATTGAAACTGGGTACAATTAACTATGTGCATTTGTCACAAAGAAGAAAAAGTCAACAACTGAAACCATTAACTGACACATCGCTCAGAAAGCAAATGCCACCAGTGAGCATGGAAAGGGGGACCCATCCCTGCCAATCCCTAGATAATCACAACTCCTATAAATGTCTTGTGTGCAGCAGCTCAGCAATCTGAGTATTAAAAAAATTATTGTAAAAAAATCAAACAAGAACTCTAAATGCGAGTCATCACCTTTTGGCTAGTAGTCCACTGGAGAAACTGATTTCTTCTAGCTCTGGAGAGCAAAGTGCCTGGGCACAGCTCTTGGGAAATGACTTCTAGCACTTCTCAGGGTAATTTGAACTACACATACTTTCTTGTTTTATATGTTGAAGGTAGGACCTGAGTATCTGCTGCAGAGTTGTGTGGACATGTCACATGAACCTCAAGATCCTTATCAAGTGGAAGACAACAGACTTGACCTGTGTACTCAGTACTGTCAGTGACAGAAAATCCATCCATGCATTTTGAAAACCATACTCGTAAATACAAGGAATAATTATTCCTTCCCTGACACTGTGAGCGTCCTAGTTTCAGGCTCAACAGAGAGATTGGGGGGCTGTGATGGCAGCCACCCCTGCATGTCACATTCCCAGAGCATAAGAACAGGCGCTCCCACCCCTACCCTAGGGAAGCAGCCAAAGGGGGCTTCCCCCAAATTAGGTATAGCCTGGTTTAGCTGTGAGCCATTCTCAGTTCGGTGGACTCCAGAAGGGTGGCACTTTCCCTTTTTCAGGTTAAAAGCATTCTAAAAATACCCTCACAAGGCTCTGATGTCCCCATAGCCATCCCTGCTCTGATTTCAATCCAGTTCACATTTCCTGTGGTGTGTGTCTGGATAAGACATCACTTTTGCTGATGTGGGCCAGGCTCAGAATGTACCACAAGATATTGACAATTTGCCTCAAATCAAGTCATGTCACCCATTCCTCACTCCATTTGGGGCTGGGGAGGGCAGGAAGACCCACTCCACCCCACGTATCCCTCTGCTGCTTGAGTCAGAAACCGTTCCCAGGATTTGGCAACAGGACAAACAATGATTTTCTCTCCCTGAACAACCCTTGAAGTCTAAAACCTCCAGATACGACTTCCAGACTTTACAAGGCAATGGAAACTATATTGGGCAGTTTACAGGTCCTTCTGCAGAATTCCCATTCTCTTGACAAATGTCATGTCCTGTGAACTGTGGCAGCGGGCAGTGTTTTATCTGAGTGAGCAGTGAGGTGGTATGGCAAAAAAAAAAAAAAAAAGCTGGTTTCTTATCTCCATTAACAGACTGTCACACGATATTCAGCTATTTGGCTTTTTTTTTTTTCTTTTTTAAATACCCAGGGCTGGATTTTCTCTTTGGCTCTAGGACAAGCTGGGTGTCAGGCACAGGTGCTTGTGGTCTGGCTGAAGGGCATGTCCTGAATCCACATGAGGAGTGCATCATCACTTGGGTAGAGGGGATCTTGGGGTTCCTGCCTTATGTGTTGGAGCTCTCTTATCATCAACGCTGCTTTGACTCTGGCTCTAACCCTCTCGTTTTAGCTCAACTTTTGCTTCAGTGCCCAGTCTTTCATTCCTTGAACTCTAGTTCTGGTTATTGGATACAGATGTGTTCCTTCGGCCTGACTCCGTCAAGGTAAACTACTTGATACCTTAGTTCAAGTTCACTCAGGGGGTCCTACTCTGAACCCCGCCCACCTAGCTAAAACCCTGCCAGCTTCCCCTGATGCTGCCAGCCCTTCCAGACTTCTGAGTAACACAGACTATTGACTTCTCCCTCACTTTGTCCTGCTTTTGTTCAGTTCTCGCTCCCCACTTTTTTTGAATTGGGTTCTCACTCTGATGCCCAGAGTGGGGAGAGCAGAGGCATGATCACGGCTCACAGCAGTCTCAAACTCCTGGGTTCAGGTGACCCTCCCACATGAGTGTCCTGAGTAGCCAGGAATACAGGCACATGCCACCATGCCCAGTTAATTTTTTAATTTTTTGTGGAGACGAGGTCTCGATATGTTGCCCAGACTGGTCTTGAATCCCAGGGCTCAAGCAATCTTCCCACCTCAGTCTTCCAAAGTGATGGGATTACAGGTGTGAGCCACCACACCTGGCCAGCTTCTACTACTCCTAACTATACTTCCCCATGCTGCTAGCTCCTGGGCCACAACCTCCATTCCCTGGGTTCTGCCTGTTGCCATCTTTCAAGTGGTCATGACTCCCTGCCCCTTTGTCTTGCCCTAGGGTTGTAGGTCCTGCCTGACTCAGCTCATTGCTGGGAACAGGGCAATGCTCAGGTGCATCCTGAGAGAAGAGCATGTTGAGCTAAGAGCATAGGCTCTGAATCAAATCCTAGTCCCAGAGCTTCACTAACTGTGCTTGAACATGATCCTCAATCATTCTGTGGTTCAGTTTCCTCACTGGTAAAGTCAAGATAGAGTCATGGAATTATTGAGGGAATTAAATTTGGTCATGAATCAAAGTATATAGCACAATGCTTGGTGCTTTTTAAGTGCACTATAAATCCCAGCTATTACATTAATTGTATGGTGTGGACATTCAGGAATTCTAAAACTTAGTTTGAAACCTGTGGCAAACTGAGAATGAGGATCAAAGAAAGCAAACATGATCAGCAGAACATTCTTCTTGAACGTTATAAGCTCATCAAGGCTTTTCCAAATTATCCTTCAAAGCAATCCCAGACCAAGCCATCTTTTGACTACATCTCATGGTAAAAAGAATGCTTTACTTAGGAACATTAACAGAAGGACTAAAAATCAGCTCTAAGAATCACACAGGATAACAAAGCTAAAGACAGTCATTTTGGCCAACCAGCTCCAACAGGACCTGGCTAAAGTAATGACAATGTGTACAAGCAGTTGCAGTTTTTGGTAACCTAGTGTCAGTGGCTAGTGTTTGAGCCAATCAACCCTGTGCCTAGGAGTCAGATAAGAGCTAATTTACCAAGCACAACCACAAATATGCTTCGACAAAAGGACAATACACTCAAGTCTTCCCTATAAACATGCTCAGCTTTCAGAGGCTGCATTTCTACTCAGACAAAGCAAGACTGTTCCAACCACTATCAACACCATGGTGTCTGCAACTGATAGTGATCCCAGTCTTTCTCCTGGCCCCAGTCACGTTGACATAATGCACCATCATACACAATCTGGATCTGAAATTAATTTATTGAAAACTCCACTGTCCCACAGGCTGCTAAAGGTGTAAACCTTTTGTCCTAGGTAAAATCAAAGCACTTGAAGCAAAAGGTCCCAAAGTGAACAGAGATATTAATTCTAACACAGAGACAGGGCTGAGACTCAGAAAACGTAGGGAAAAAACATGAACTGGAGTCTTCACTGAATGAGCCTGTACCTCTGGGTAACTTGGAGAACTTGACTCTTTGGGGGAAACTCAAGGCAGAATCCTGGGACTTCTCCTTTCCTTTAAAATAAGGGTTTGCAGGTGGATCTGAGGCATAGCTCTCCAATTCTCCAAGTGACAGATGCAAATTGGCTTTGCCTTTTTGGAAGGCACAGAATTGGCCAAGAATTGGAAGAGAAGTTGTCTGTGCATCTTGGTTAAAAGTATCTCTTCAAAGTTATGAAATACCCAACCTTGTCTACAGCAGCATTTCCTTACAAGATGCTTCTTCAGGACACCACTCCATACTCCACAACACAATGGATCCATGACCAGGTACACTTGGAAGACACCGCAGATTTACAAGGCACATCGGCCCAGTCATGGTTCACTGAAGGTCCCAAAATAAAGTTATTTCCCTTATTTTAATCTAGTGTTTCTCAAATGTGCTTCACTATGGAAACCTATTGATTTACTAGTTTGTAGAACCTTCAGAAAACTTCTGGAGAATGTCAGGCTCACTTTTGTAAGCTGCCCAGTTCATTCTCCTGACTGGCAGAGGGAAAGCCACCAACTCTCATCCCAACTCAATCCCTTCTGACAAAGAGTGAAAAATCAACATGGTGGTAAAAGGAATGTCTCTGGAAACAGGTTTTCCTCTAAGACAGATGCCTCCCAGAAAGCCACAATGCATGTGCGTGTGTGCGCTCTCTCTCTCTCTCTCTCCCCCTCTCTCTCTCTCTCTCTCTCTCTCTCTCACACACACACACACACACACACTGCCAAGCTATATTCCTGTTAATAGCCTTTTTGCCTCTAATTTTGGATGCCTTGATTGGTTTCCCAACCCCGATGGCTACTCTGACAAACGAGCTCTCAGCCTGTCAATCATCTTCCTGCTCTAGCAGCCTGGTCCTAGGATCAACAGGGAGAAGCCATCCCTGGCCATGGGGTGGGAAGGTGCTTCTGTGCCCATTTTCTGCCCCGTCATGGGCTGTTTCCTGCTCTAGGAAGGGGAGCTTGGGGGAGGGCATCATCCACCCCCTTACTGATGGGCACTTAGTAGGAGCTTGAAAGATGAATTTATATATGAACAAATGGCTCTGGTATATGACAGTAGCTCAGGTCTGCCCTGTCAGAACGATCAAGGTACCTGATGATATATATGCTTAAAAGTCATCTTAGAGGACTTTCACTTCTGAAAAGATGGAGTAGACATATTTTTCCTTATTCATCCCACTAAGTTGAACTGAAAGCCCTGGGTATTAAATAAAACAAACACCAGAAAACTCTAAAAGGGGAAAGAAGAAGGCAGGCTGGCTAGGGACCTGGGAGCTGAGGAATGGCATGGCTCATAGTGGGTTCCCTGGGCTTGTTTTTTGCCTCACAAATTCCAGACCTGGCAACTTAGTAAACAGAAACCTTTCAGACAACAACCACTCGACTCCAACACAGAGCCACAGAAAAATCTACAGCCCCACCACAACCAGCACTGGCTGAGTAGGGAACCCAGACAAGGCACACCAAACTCCTGCTGGGACAGTATCAGAGAAGGCCAGGTCGGGAGCTGGGATTTTTATCTCTGCTGAGCAGTGATGAAATCCCTCCAAACAATGTCAGTGAAGAAGATGTGGGGAGGCTAAATTTCCATAGCCATCTGGGGATAGGTAACAACTGGAGTGGTACCAGAGGAGTCTGAGGGAAAGTCAGTACTCTCACCATCGCTCTGTGATAATTAGACCACTCTTCCCACTTTCTACCCTGTGATGTTGGGGAGGCACCAGTAATAAGGCATGCTTGTCCTCCCAGTCAGGTGGTATCAACAAACACCTAGTGAAGAGCTGAAAATCCCACACCCACTCGACAAGAACAAAGAGACCCTCCCAAATCTGAACTTCCACCTCTACCTGGCAGAAATGAAGTGATGCCCTCACCCATGCCAGAGCAATGTCAAAAGCCAACCAAAACAGAAGACTTAAAAAGATCCAGAGTCTCATGACATAATACTCAAAGTACCCAGTTTCAGCAGAAAACCACTCACGCTGTGAACAAGGAAAAATCATAACTTACACGAGAGAAGACCATCAAAAGATGCCAACCTTGATTTGGATTTTAAAACAGCATGCTAAAAATGCTTTTCTGAACAATAAAGAACATGTTTGATACAAATGAATTACTGGACATTCTCAGCAAAGACGTAGAAGAAAAAAGAACCAAATGGAAATCTTGGAAATAAAAAACACAGTTACTCAACAAATGGGTTTCACAATGAAACTGAGGACAGAACAATAGAAATTACCCAATCTGAACAACAGAGAAGAAACAGAATTTTTTAATAAAACAAACAGAGCCTCAGAGATCTAACATTTGTATCCTCAGATATCAAGAAGAAGAGGAGAAATAGGATGGAGCTAAAAACATACTTAAATAATAATTGAAAATTTCCCAGATTTGGAAAAAGGCATAAGCCTACAGACTCAATAAGAGGAGCAGATTCCAAACAGGATAAACCCAAGGAAATTCATGCCAAGACACATCATAATCAAACTTCAGGAAAAAAAAAAAAAAACCATGAAAGCACCAAGAGAGAAGAAACACTTCACCTACTTACCTACAGGGGAAAAAGAATTCAAATGACTGAAGATTTCTCACCACAAACCATGAAGTCCAGAAGGAAGTGACACAAATTTTTTCAAGGGCTGAAATAAAAGAACTGTCAACCCAGAATTCTACATCCAGCCAAAAATATCCTTCAGAATGAAGGGAAAATCAAGAAATTCTCAGATGAAAGGAAACTAAGAAAATTTGTCACTAGCAGACTTCCCCTAAAAGTGTGGCTAAAATAAATGATCTAAACAGAAGGAAAATGACAATCAAGAATATCAGGAAAAAGAAAGAACAATGGAAAGAGTAAAAATATGGGTAAATATATTTCCTTTTTAAATTTTCTAAATTAGGTTTAGTGATTAAAGCAAGAATTATTACACTGTCTGGTATGGCTCTCAATGTATGTAGAAGATGTATTTAAGACAATTATATTCTAAATGGGAGAGGGTAAAAGGACATAAAGGGAAGTAAGATTTCTACACCTCAGTGGAACTAGTAAATTGTCAACACCAATAAAATGTGATAGGTTATGCATATATAATGTAATACCTAGCAGTAACACTAAAAATACTATAATACTGAGAAATGCATAAATGAATCAAAATGTAATTCTAAAAATTTAATGTAACCCATGAAAAGACAAGAAAAAGAAAACAGAGAAACAAAAAAAGAACAAAATTAAAACAAAATGGTAGACTTAACATATAAATAATTACATTAAATGTAAATGGTCTAAACATACTAATTAAAAGACATAGATTGGTAAACAACAACAACAAAAAAAACCCCTGACCTAACTATATGCTAAATGTGATGTAAGAAAAAGTGTTATGTGACTACTCCCCCTTAAAAGGTAACTGGTACATGCTTTTTCTCATTTTTTATTTTTGCTCCATTCTATCTCATGGAAAATGTATGTAATGGGTGCCACTCCAACTTAGACTATTGGGATAAACCCACAACATGTGGATAAGAGAACAAAAAGCTAAATCAACCTGGGTCTCTGAGGACTTAGTAGAGCAGAGCTGCTAAACCAACTCTTCCTATCTACAGATTCTTAGGTCCGGAAAAATCTCTACCTGGTTTAAACCTTGCTACTGTGAGGTTTTTCTATTCCTTGCAATTGAGTTTAATCCTCACTGATCCCAAAGAGTGATGCCTACTGAGGGCTACTACAAGTCTATCACTGCACCACGCTGTTTATAGAGATTGTTTTAAGGAACTGAGGAGGAAGGTGCTACTATTATCCTCCTTTTATAATGATGAGAAAATTACTGCTCAGAGAAGTTAAGTGACTTGCTCAAGGTCACACATCTCATCTGCCCAGTGCAAACCTGATTTGTCTACTTCTAAGGCCTAGGCTATTAACCTCATAGTAAAGTGTGAAACTCAGTGAAACCTCTAAGCAAAAAAAGACCTGTCCATTCCCATTAGCCTGGCCAAGAGGCTTCCTTCCACAGTCATGTGGGACCCTGATGAGTTCAGAGAAAGCATTTATTCATCAGGCATTTCTAAAGAGCTAGCCGAGATTCTTTCTGAATGTATCATCCTTTGGACATAATTAATCAATTAATTAATCAGTCCCCTCACTCACACAACAAACATTTATAAAGGTTTCCTGGTGCCAGGCCTTGAGATAAGCTAGAGGAATGAATCAAGTGACACAACCCCATCCCTCCTGGGGTCTCCAGTGTGGGCTGGGCACTGAGCTCATTTAATCTCAAAGTTGATTTTTTCCACATTTCATTGCTCAGCTCCAAGCCCAAGATGTCAAACAAGCTAACCATGTGAAGCCCATTCTCCCTGAAGCTCCGCTGTTCCATCCCACCTACACTTTGAGGGATCCAGGTCATTTTTTTGCTTTTAGCGCTCTAATATGGCAGCGGGAGACTGTGATGTCTCACCTTGCAGGGAGGAGAAGAAAGGGCAGAAATGCTTCAGAGACAGTGGTCAAAAAAGCTTTGAGATCATGCCAAGCCCTGTCGGCGTGGTTTGGTCTTTCCTCTACGTTCCCTGGAATGAAAAATGAATTTTTCTAGCTTCTCGCTCACTCCTACGTCCCCACCCAGCTCTCAGCTCCTGGCAGTGCCAGCATCTAGGGATAACAGTCAAAATCATCTCCTCCTCCTCTGACAATAAAATATGGCAAACCATTTGGCATCCAGGCACCGCCCCAGTCTCCTGACCCTTGGCAGAATCCCAGGGGATTTGTGGTCGGCCGCTAATCAGAGGCCCGGCCGTAGCCATTTCCCATGACATAGCTGGAATTCTCCCACTGCCTGCCCTCTCGGCTTCAGTTACTCGGCCAGGCTGAAACTATTTGCTCTCCTCCCACCCTGTCCATCACTGTCCCTTTCTTGGGCTGAGCCTCTGCACCCACCCGCAGGCCCAACTCCCCAGGCCCTTGGCGGGGGAGCTGCAAACCTCTCTCCACTTTTATTACTGACCCGCAAACTGCCTCCTCCGTGCCTTCATCCTGCAGGCCTCTTTCAAGCACTGTCCTCTTGAGCAATGATAAACCTTGGTGCCAGAGAAGTTTAAAGAGAAACAGCCACTCCCGACTGGCCATATTGATAACAGAAGGGAGGCCAAGCGTGTGATTTCCAAGCTGTGGTCATAAAACTGTCGTCTTTTCTTTGTCATTTATGGTTAATCTGCCTAGGAACTACAAAAACAATCTCACTGCGCTTTTGTAGGGCCCATTCTTAGTGTACCTGGGAACGGGGAAGAACTTTTGCCAAGGCGGGCCAGGCACTGCACAAGGTACAGAAGTTGAGTCAGTGGACTCAGGAGCCAGGCTGCCTGGGTTACAGCCTAGCTGCACCCACACACATATTAGCTTGGGCAGGTCAACACCCTCTCTGGGTTTCAGTCTCCTTCTCTGCACAAGAAAGAAAACAAGAGGACTACCACCAAGACTTATTACAGGGTTTAAGAGACTTCATATTTGTAAAAGGTGCAAACATATGACCAGCACATAAAAAGCACTGTATCTGTGTTTTGTGTAAAGAAATATTTTGTATACAAGTGATATTCAGCTAATTTTCACAGCAACTTGATGATATTATTATGCTTTCTTTTTTTTTTTTTTTTTTTTTGAGTTGGAGTCGCACTTAGTCACAGGCTGGAGTGCAGTGGCAACTGGGTTCCGGTAATGCTTCTGCCTCAGCCTTCTGAGTAGCTGGAACTACAGGCGTGTGCTACCATGCCTGCCTAATTTTTTATTTACTGTAGAGATGAGGTCTCACCAACTTGCCCAGGTTGGTCTCAAACCCATGGGCTCAGGCAATCCACTCACCTTGGTCTCCCAAAGAGCTGGGATTACAGGCTGAGTGACTGAGCCCAGCCTATTATGCTTTCTTTATAGTGGGTGCTACTGGATCCTTGAGAACTTTAGAAACTTACTTGTGGCCAGTTAGTAGGCTGCAGAGATGGGATCTGAAAGTGCGTTGTACTTTTCATTATGACAGTGGTTCTCAAAGTTGGGTTCCAGACCACCTGGGAACTTGGTAGAAATGCAGATTATTGGCTGGGCTTGGTGGCTCAGCCTGCAACCCCAGCACTTTGGGAGACCGAGGCAAGCAGATTGCCTGAGCCCACGGGTTCGAGATCCGCCCGTGCAACTTGGTGAGATCTTGTCTCTACAAAAAATAAAAAATTAGCTGGGCATGGTAGTACATGTCTGTAGTTCTGATTGCTTGGGACTGAGGCAGAAGGATCACTGGAGCCCAGCAGGTCGACACTGGGCTGGCTGTGAGTGTGCCACTGCACTCTAGCCTGGGTGACAGACTGAGACTCCAACTCAAAAAAAAAAGAAAAGAAATGTAGATTATCTGGCCCCACACAGACCTCTTGACTCAGAAACACTGGAATGGGCCTAGCAATTTGTTTTAGCAAGTCCTCCAGGAGATGGTGATGCCCACAGTTGGAGATGTGCTACATAGCACCATGGTCCCCTTATAACAAGAGGAGAAGTTTGTTCCTTCCTGTTTCCAGGTTTCAGTACAAAGTGAACACAAGCTGCAGAGACCTCTTAAACCACACAGTCATGCAGGTCTTCTGGGTGCAAAGTGCTGTGCTGGACACCACAAGGCCACAAAGAAATGTGAGCTTCCCCCCTGCAGTGCATCCTCCCCAATTATCAAGACCAGACAAGCATGTGCACGGTGTTCCAGTCGCACAGACCACACTATGAGTCAAAGCATCAGTGCTCAGAGGCTTGGGGTCACAGAGAGCTGGCACCATTCCTAATTCCCATTCTTATGAGTGGGATACTTTAATGAAGTCACTTAACTTCCACTGGGCCTGACTCCCCTCACCTCTTCATGCAGCTCTAAGGATTGACAACCACCTTATATGGTGACTGGCACATGGGCCAGGACTTTGTTACTAAATGGTTGGGGTCATCATTAGGATTTGACAACCAGGCAAAACAGTATTCGTTGCCCTATCAGGACAAGAAGGTAAGACAGGATAAGAGGCATCTCTGAGGAAGGAAGACCTCCAGAGGATGAGGAAATTTATTTTGATCTCAACGCATCTCAATAGATGAACAGGAGGAGGAAGAAGAAAATGGTGCCATTAATCATCAATAAGGGAAATTAAGAGGTATGCCAGTCCAGGTGGCTCAAACCTATAATCCCAGCACTTTGGGAGGCCGAGGCAAGAGGATTGCCTGAACTCAGGGATTCCAGAGCAGCCTAGGCAACTTGGTGAGACCTCACCTCTACAATAATAAATAAATAAATAAATAAATAAGCTGGGCGCGACAGCGTGCACCTGTAGCAAGATGAATTAACCTTATTTATGTGACTTTCACCTTGAACAGGCAGACTGAAATGCATGAAGTCCAGTCTTGAAATCCAAGCTGTACTTGTGGTCCAGAGTATCTTAGCCCTAAACACGAGCATTTTGGGGCAGGCTCCATTTAATCACTGAGTGTTTGGGACAAGGGCTGTTCACATCACTGTGGCTTCTCTTTCCCTGGAAACTCTCTAGAGGAACATTTAGAACATAACTCACGTGCTAGGAAAAATAACTGAAAAAAGACTTAGGTTCTGATTCTCCCTTTTTTTTTGAGCTGGAGTCACTCTGTCGCCCAGGCTAGAGTGCAGTGGCACACTCACGGCCACTCCAGCATCAACCTGCTGGGCTCCGGCGATCCTTCCACCTCAGCCTTCCAAGTAGCCAGAACTACAGGCATGCGCTTCCATGCCTGGCTAATTTTTTTTATTTATTGTAGAGACAAGGTCTCGCCAAGTTGCCCAGGCTGGTCTCAAACCTGTGGGCTCAGGCAATGCACTCGCCTTGGCCTCCCAAAGTTCTGGGATTACAGGCTGCACCACCGAGTCTGGCCTGATTCTCCCATTTTTCTCCTCTGTTCTGGAGGTCTGAAACCTCATCAAGATGATTAGACAGTATGAGGTATTAGGTCAGAGCCAGGACAGAACATCTGGGTACTTTATCTTTGCCCAAGTCATATCAGGAAATACTAAGGATGTCTAGGAGCTATCTAGGTATCATTCTACTGGGCAACAGAACAAAGGGTGACATGATCACGCCTGTGCTCTTCCAATCGTAACACTTTCAGGCTAGTTTTCCTGCAAAACCCACCAAGGCAAATTCCTTGAAGTTTGGCCTCATTAGTTCCTCTGAACCTGGGCAGAGGTGATGCTTGTGTGCCCCACTGAGAGCAGTTGTGGGGACAGAGTGCAACAAAAAGACCATGGGAGACAGACGCTGGGCCCACCTCCCAAAGAGCTCTGGCGGCCCCAACCCCACCCTCACCCCAGTGATTTATGTTCTGGAAGGATTTTAGCAAATTGAGATGTTTTGGCTGCTCCTGTTCCAAGCCAAAAGAAAGCAACCCAAGACATCTAAACATGACCACACATTTGGAAGTCTAGTCTATTGTTTCAGGATTTCTGTTGAAGGCCCTCTAAGTACCACCCTCAGACTTCCCACCAAGACCAGTAAGTATGAGGCAGTGGGAGGGAAAGGGACCTCTTCCGTATTTCTGGCTAATTCAATTCCCTTGGAGAAGCTTCCCCTTTCCAAGGTCCCAGTGTAACACCAGGGAGTGGGAGGCTCAGGACCGCAGAATCTTTCCTGAAGAAGCAATAAAACCTGTGGTTCTGTTTTACTCTATTGTTGTAAGTAACAATTATCCTGGAGGCTTCAGGGTGTGCTTCCACGCTGGGTGGGATGGTAAAGGAGTGATTTGTCTGCCACATGACTCAGCCCCAAAGTATACATGCTGGGTGGACTTGGCCTCAATATCTTCCCCATTCTCTCTGGGCTGTTCCATCATCCCTGGGAGTCAGCCTTGTTCTAGGCCTTCCCTGCCAGACCCTCCAGGCCCTGCCAGTTGTTTGGTTTGGGGCAATGACAGTGCCCTTTCCTGCTGGTATGTGAAGCTATTGTTCTCTGGGTCCATGGACCGCTTTTATCTCCAGCATTCCTCCCATCAGGATTAACAGATCTGGGCCTGTCTCAATGGCTTGCTTTCCACTTCACTTCAATTGAATTGCAAACCAACCACACGCCCACCAGGCTTCCCTGTGCAGGACTGCCTGCCTGAGGAAGTGCCCTCAGACTTTGGGACAAAGAGAGGGCAGGCTCACTGGAAGATACCCTGTGACAGAACGCATGGGGTGCAGCCCCAGCAAGCCACTTGCTGTTCTGCTAATCTGGGACACAGCCTGAGTCACATAGCAGTTTCCTCTTCTTTCAAATAGTAATGACAGTGCAAGTCCTCCTGGACTCTGGGGAAGGTTAAGCGAGGCAACACATATATGCAAAGCAACTAGCAGAGCGCCTGGCACATAGTAGCTGCTCTGGAAATGCTAGATCTCTTTGTTTCTCTTAGGGGAGGTAGATACCTAGTGTCACCTGCCTTCTTTACCCCACAGGGCTGTGGGAGGGAACAAATAAAGCAACATAAACAAAAGAATGAGGAACCCTGGATGGGCTGCATGCATAAGGGAATTTTTATGATTCATGTGTGTGTGATAAGTCTCAACTTGTGCCCTGCCAACATGAAAGAAAGATCCTATTGCATGTTGTCTGTCAACAGAATCAGAAGGAGTTTCCATATCCTTCTTTTCTGCATATGCTGAAAATATCTTTTCAGAAAGCCAGGAGTAGGGGGCATGACAGCAGTTTCATTGCTTCATCTGCTAAATCTAAAGACAGTCAACATTTATTGAGCATATACTATGTTACCTACACTATCTTAAGTGTATTGCATTTATTATAATCACATCTCATCCACACAACAACCCCTTTATTTCACTGATTCATTTACTGACTCACTCATTCATCAATTCATTCAATATTTCTCCAGATATCCATATGGCTCCTCCCCTCACCTTTTCCAAGTCACCTGCTTAGTGAGATCTTCCCTGACCTCCTTATCTAAAATCTACCATCCCCCCAAAAAACTTTGTGCTATTTTTCTGCTTAGCACAAATCACTATTCAACGTATTAGTCGCTTTGTACGTTTACTTTTTATCAGGGTGTGTCTCTCACTAGATTGTAGGTCCCACTGGAATATCTTGCTGTTTTGTTCCTAGCTGTGTCCCAGAACCTAGAATGGAATCATGTCTGAGTGCCTAGCTCTCAGTCAGTACTTAACAGATTATTTTCCACTTGAGTAAAATCTAAGAGTTAGATACTATAGTATCATCATCCCTGTCTTACAGATAAAGAAACAGGCACAGAAAGGTTAAATAATGTGCCCAAGGTCACACAGTAAAGATCAAAGCCAGGATTCTACTCCAGAAACCAAGCACCATATTCTTTTACCTCTCCATCTAAGGTTTGCCTCTGCACGAACACTAGCCTTTTTTTCTCCTCCGGCTCCTCTTCTGGGATCACTGCTTTTGTTTTCTAGCCTTCTTTGCCAAGGAGACCAATGACTCCCCGAAAAGTTCTCGTTCTTGCTGAGATAGACAATCACCCGCTGACACACGTTCTTAATGAGAAAAACGCTGCCTGGTGAATTATTCACTCAGCGTGTTCATGCTCAGATGCTTCATTTAGCAGTGACACATCAAGGCACACAAGAGTCGTATTACTGTTTGTGGGGCACTGGAGATCTTCTTGAGATACGGGCCGTGGTGTGAAGCGGCAGAGCGTGGGTCTCAGAGTCACATGCCTCTTTGCCTGAATCCCAGTGAGACCTTGTTAGAAGGTAGCTGCGGGATCTTGATCAAGTCAGTTCAGCTCTCCTGATCTCTGTTTGTGGTTAGGCTAATCCAGAAGGTACTAGCAGAGGCTGGGGGCATGGCAGGTGTCCCATGGTGTTATTTCCATGTCCTCCTCCACCCTCAATATTACCTTCTCTCAACACTACAGGCCTCATCATTTCCCAAAGTGCAGGTGAGAAAAACTCAGGAATTAGAGAAATGAGAAGAATAATGCTTCCTATCCAGATAGGTCTGCAATATTCTCCAAAGTGACTTTGCCACCTCCTTCCCCCATCCCTGCATTAATAACAATGATTGGCCAGGTGCAGTGGCTCACACCTGGAATCCCAGAGCTTTGGGAGGCTGAGGTGGGAGGATCGTTTGAGGCCAGAAGTTTAAGACCAGCCTGAGTAACAGCAAGACTCCGTCTCTACAAAAAAAACAAGAAAATTTAGCAGGACGTGGTGGCGCAGGCCTGTAGACCCAGCTACTCAGGAGGCTGAGGCAAGGAGGATCCCCTGAGCATATGGATTTGAGGTGGCAGTGAGCTATTATCACACCACTGCACTCCAGCCTGGGCAGCAAGTGAGATCTTGGCTCTTAAAAAAACAAAACAATAATATTGGCTAACATGAACCGAATGCTTTCTTGGTTCCAGGTCCTATTTTCAGCACTTACACGTAGCAGGCCACTTCATCTTTGTAGTGATCATGTGAGCTAGGTAATATGATGACGGTCATCTCACAGATGAGGAAATTGAGACCGTGAGAGGTTAGTTAATCTGCCCGTGTAAGGCGCAGAGGATTGACCCCCGGGCAGGCTGGCTTCTGGGCCCTGTCCTTCTGCTTCTCCCACCCGCCTCCTAGCACCCTCTCCTACCCCAATCGGCCTTAATAATGCTCTGGTTGCACGACCTAGAGAAGAGCAAGGGGGGAAAGTGAGGCAGAGGGGGGCAAACGCTGGAAAGTGCCCCAGCCTGGGAGAAAGACACACACAGCTCTCTTGGAACTCCACCTGAGAATTTCCTAGCCTGTCCGCACCGGGCATCTGAACTCGAATGTTCTGCTGAAGTTTCTGGCAACAAAGACAGGCATGAACATGGGAATTTCCTGTGGGAGCTCCTCTTCAGTTTTTCAAGCGTTTCTCCTGCACCACAGGCCAGCAGAACCCAAATCTCTCACATCCTCCTAGTCCGCTTGCTCTGAGCACGGGTCGGCCCCTTTCCATAAGCCTGAAGTAACTAAAACAATGTCCAGAAAGTACGCGTCTTCCAAAACTGTGATTTAGTACTTACTTCCAAAAGTGCTCACTCAAATCATTTTAACAAGGTGAAAAATAACTTTTGAAAAATAATAAATATCCTAAAATCGCATTGTACCAGCCCTCGGGGCCACTTCCTAATCTGGCTTTAAGTTCTTCTCTGCCTTGGAGCCTTTTGACAGGGGAAAATGCTCTCTATTAGTCAGATGATAAAAATAGCAAGTGTTTACTGAGACACTGTTAATTAAATGCTGTGCACCGTGCTAGGAACGCTACATGCATCATCTCATTTAATTTTTACAACAGCTTCATGAGGTAGGTGTTAGTGCTGCTACTTCAAAACAAAACAAAAACAAACAATCTCTGGGGAATTGAGTGGCTTGGCCAAGATCCCAAGGCGGCAAAGTCAGGATTCAAACCCAGCTCTTTCTGTCTGGCTTTCACACTCTGACATCACTCAGTTATACACGGTACCCTTCAAGTCATCATCAAGCCATAAGGAATGCTCTAGCAGTTGATGGCTGAAGCCTGACCTGCCTGTGTCCTTCAGTAGGAACAATGGGAATTGGAGACAAATTCTGGGGAAGCTCCTTGATCCCTGGCACATGTCCACTGGCCAGAGACCCTGCTGGAAAGAGGATGGGGGACCACCCAGCTCTGCCTTCCCTCCCTTCACCATGGCACTGGAGAACCCACTTAAGTGTTACTCACTTAAAATTCATCCTAAGGACCCGCCTGGGCAGTGAGACCTCATCTCTACAATAAATCAAAAATTCAGCCGGGCGTGGTAGCGCATGCCTGTAATTCCGGCTACTCGGAAGGCTGAGGTGGAAGGATCGCCGGAGCCCAGCAGGTCTGGACGACAGAGCGAGACTCTAACTCAAAAAAAAAAAAAAAAAAAATTCATCCTAAGTCCTGTGATCGGAGCAGTGTCAGCCTGGGGGGAAGAGGGCACCTTTTTCTATTATAAGAGGTAGCAACTGGGCGTGGTGGCTCAAGTCTGTTATCCCAGCACTTTGGGAGGCCGAGGCGAGCAGACTGCCTGAGCCCACAGGTTTGAGAATAGTCTGGGCAACCTGGCGAGACCTCATCTCTACAATAAATAAATAAATAAAATTAACCAGACATGGTAGCTCATGCCTGTAGTTCCAGCTACTTGGAAGGCTGAGGCAAAAGGATCGCCTGAGTCCAGTGGGTAGACCCGGGGGTGGTCATTTGCATACCACTGCACTCCAGCCTGGGCAACGGAGTGAGACTCCAACTGAGAAAAAGGGGTGGGTAGCAGCACCCTAGTTACTTCCAATCTCTGGGCTTAGGCTCCTAACCCATAAAATGGGGGGCATGAGTTCCAACGAGGTACCTAGAAAACGTGTTGCCATTCCCAGTCCTGAGAACACAGCGACCAAGCATAATATATTCCCGATGCCTTTCTGAGCTTGGACAGGCCTCAGAATCCTTTTCAACATATTACCCTGGGCACCATTTATCTAATCCGAATTGGCATTCAAAACGTAATCTATTTGCCATGCCTCAACTAGAAGATCTCAGAGGACCCTTCCAGATTAATATATCATTGTATGGCATGTCTACATATGAAGGGTATGAAAACACACATTTTTCTGAAATAAATAATGGAATCAGCTTTCAATGACATAACTCAGGAAAATAAATTAGCTGGCTTCTCCCAGCCTTTCCATGCGAGAAGGTCCTGAGCCCAAGGGCCCTGGAGATGTCAAATGAGAGAAAATGGTAGACGTTTTCACGGTTCAGAAAATTAGAGAGGGGCTCTCTGGCAGGGGAAGTCTCCTTACCACAAATTGGTCCCTATCAGAGAACTGCTGCTGGGTTCAGATGGTAATTAGCACACCCCAAATCACTTGCCGGCAACAATGTAACTAAGACCTGGAGACAAGAGAAGTCTAAACTTGAGAGAGGCTGCCTTTGCTGCAAAAACAGGCCCTGACCAAGGAGAGGAGATGAAGTAACTGTTTGGATTAAAAACAGACCTACACATTTCTCCAAACCCTGTATTTGCAAAGCCTCACACCAGGCAGAGAAGCTTCAAGGCCCGATCTTGACCGTGTGACGTGGCGGCTGCAGGGACTAGCCACAGAGCCCAAGTCCAACCCTGCCCCTGAGGTGAAAGCCTGTGATGTGGGGCCACAGTTCAGGAAGGCCCCTCCTCGAGAGGGAATGGTCCATGTGGGCGAAGGGATTCCTGGAGGGATGCCATGGTAGAATCCGCCCATGTTTCCCGACTGCACCCAAAAGAGATTTGGCCTTGCTGGATGAGAGGTGGCAAACGTGTTGAGAAGATTCAGACAGGTCACATGGGGGAACCCACATTTGAACAGCTCATGCCACCCCTCACCCACTGGCTTTCAGAGTCCTGGAGAAGAGCATCTGAGGGCCTCGGTGTTGCCTGGTGCCCTGATCTATGGGATGGAGACCATAGTGTCTGCCCCACCTGCTTCTCTGGGGTGAAAGGACTGTGGAAACATCCAAGAAAGGTCCAGCAAAGTCTTAAACAATTTCCAAAGGCAATCGAGGAGGAAGGAGCCCTGGTAGGGGTCTGCTTCTTCCTTCTGAGACAAGAGGCCTGATGGCCAGCAGGCCTCGGTGGCCAGTCAGAGGCCCTGGCCATGCAGACAGCAGTCACCTCTTCTGTGAAGGGCTGCTGGGGAAGGAAGAAGGTCGTATCTCAAAACTAAAAGACGACAAGAGTTATGAAAATAAACATGCAGGGCTTGTGTGGGGCAGCAAGAGTGAGGGAAATGGAAGCAAACGGGAGGCAGCACATCCCTCTAAAGGCTGTCTCTGTGGCCTGTCATCTTGTGGGACTCCAGGCCTCATGCTGCTATTGCTGTTGCCACCAGATCTCCCAATTTGGAGGGTGGAACAAGCAATCTGGGTTTTTTTTTTTTTTTGAGTTGGAGTCTTACTCTGTCTCTCAGGCTGGAGTGCAGTGGCATGCTCACGGCTACCCCATTGTCGACTTGCTGGGTTCCAACGATCCTTCCACCTCAGCCTTCCAAGTAGCCAGAACTATAGGCACGCGCTACCATGCCCAGCTAATTTTTTGATTTATTGTAGAGATGAGGTCTTGCCAAGTTGCCCTGGCTGGTCTTGAATCCGCAGGCTCAGGCAATCTACTTGCCTCGGCTTCCCAAAGTGCTGGGATTACAGGCTGAGCCACTGAGCCTGGCCAGTGATCAGGAATTTTATATGACATTTCTCCATTTCTAAATATAGTCAACTCATCTTTTAAAAAATGTTATGAGCCAAACACAACACATCTGTGGGCAGGAGTCCACCTGTGGGACTGCCATTTTGCAATCTCTTTCATTGAAAGGACGGTTTCAAGAGGAGGAAGAACATGGGTGATTTTTCTCCAAATCCTTCTTGACTTTAGCCTATCAGGTGGCCCAATTAAACAGACAAGCAAATCAGCCAGCTCTTCTGGGCAAAGTCTACCCTGGCAGACATCGTGGTTACCATCCATGTAGTTGGGAGAAAAAGGTAGAAATAGAGAAAATGTCTTGTTTAATAACACCAAAGAGGGAGAGCAGTCCATTAAAATCATGCCTAAAATATCACGAAAGGTGTGATCAATGTGGTTCTGATGACCATGGCAAGGAATTCAGAGGAAGGATGATGAGTAGAGGGTCATCTGCCAGGAGAGATGGCCATGCGGAGTCTTCACTGTATGGGATTTGAGCCTTGAGGGTTAGATAATGCCGCTCATGTCTTAACCAGGCACTGTGCTAAATGCTGTATAAGGCTGATTTCATGTAATGTTTGCAATAATTTTCTAGCTTAGAACTCTTACACTTTTTCTTTTTTTGAGGTGGGGTCTCACTCTGTTGTGCATGCTAGAGTGCAGTGGCACAATCACGGCCCACTGCAGCCTTGAACTCCTGGGCACAAATAATCCTCCTGCCTCCCAGGTAGCTGGAACTACAGCTGGGACAACAGGAATGTGTAACCACCATGCCCAGCTGATTTTTTTCTATTTTTTTTGGTAGAGACAGAATCTTGCTTTGTTGTCCACATGAGTCTTGAACTCCTGGCCTCAAGTGATGCTCCTATCCCGGCCTCCCAGAGTGCTGGGATTATGGTTGTGAGCCACTGCTCCCAGCCTAGAATTCTCACTCTTATGTGAGAATTGGGCAATGTCTGTAGACTTGGATGGTCCTTAGAAGAGAAGGTGTCCCAGGCAGGAAGAATGGTCTTGAGCAAAATCGTGGAGACACAATGGGCAGAATACATGTGTATGGGGAGGAAGAAGGGAAAAGGATGAGAGTGTATTGCAGGTTTCCTTTGTGCCTGTGTGTTTCATACACATGCCGCAACACCAGGATTCCAGAGACTGCAGCAGCCCTGAGGCTGGTCTAGCACTTCTTTTTGTTTTTGTTATTGTTTTTGAGTCAGAGTCTCACTCTGTGTTGCCCAGGCTGGAGTGCAGGGGCATGCTCATGGCACCCCAGCGCCAACCTGGTGGGCTCAGGCTATCCTTCCGCCTCAGTCTTCCAAGTAGCCAGAAGTACAGGCATGTGCTACATGCCCAGCTAAGTTTTTTGATATATTGTCGAGACAAGGTCTCACCAAGTTGCCCAGGCTGGTCTCGAACACCTGGACTTAGGCAATCCTCTCACCTTGGCCTCCCAAATTGCTGAGATTACAGGTTTGAGCCACTGAGCCTGGCCTGTCTAGCACTTCTTGACCTATAGCATCAGGAAAGAGGTTTTGGCAGATGATGGGGTCTCCCCACTGGGTGTATATAGATCAGACCTCAGTTCTGAGAAACAGGGTGGCAGAGCCAGAAAAGTCCCTGCCTCCAGGTCCACTCTGAGAAAACATGAATATTCATCGCTTTGGGGAAGCTGCTGAAGATTTGCAGACATCCACCTCAGAGGACTCAGCTGGGAAAAATTCACTCCAACTCTAGAGGGAAATGGGCTAGGGTGGGGAGTGGGGTGTCAGATTCGAAAGGAATCTGGGTTCCAACAACCCACCCAGAATGCCTAAGGGGCCTAGAGTTACGAGAGGAATTCCCCAAAAATAGAGTCAGAGGAGGAGTGTGAAGGGTGGTGGGCAAGAAATGAAGGGAAGAGGACCAGTGAGTATAAACGAGGTAAGCAAGGGGGGGTGGTTGGAAATGCCATCTTTCTTCTAGCAGATCAGGAAATGCTGTGAGAAAGAGGTAGGCTGTTAAGAAAGCCTGTGAAATGCTCAACTGCAGTGGAAGACAGGTCTGCAGAGGAAACCTGGCACTGTAAAAGGACCAATAATAAGACGGCTAATAATAAGTTGAGATTGCAATTAAATGAGGCCCTAGAACTGCCAACCTGGACTGACCGGCCTTTGGTCCATTTTGATTACCATGGGGTTCCCGGGGGAAATACTGGATTGTCCTCAGATATTTCCAGGGTCTTCTTATGCTCCTTTTACCTACGAATCTAATTTTTACAAGTCCTAACCTTCCACTTTCTTAATCAGTCCTATAAAACTCAAGTCTCACCAAATGCACCGGGACACAGATTGTACCGTCAAAAAGTGTTAGGGAATTAGCCACGTGTTTACTTTCACCTCCTGGAAATTCACAGCACATACGAACCTGAGAAGTCCTGCAATCAAGAAGCCCGCCACACTTTCCTTAGCACAATATTTTCCAGATTTGTGAGACCAGGATCCTTTTGTTGCTGATCATCTATTAAGATGGAACACACTTGGGAAAGGCACAGTCTAGACATTTGGGAAGCTGATGTTCACATCCTCTGCCTCAAATACCTCTGAGGTAATGAATTCCATAAAGTCAACATCTGCTCTTACGGCACAACTTCCCATTCATTTGTAGGGGTTTTTTCCCTATTAAAAAATATATGTTTTAGCACTGTACTAAACCCTGCTGATAAAAACATAATTCCCCACTTACAAGTAGCTCATAGTCTGATAGGGAAGTCAATCAAAGCACAAGTCTCAGAGGTGGAGTGCACTGATGCTCAGATAATAGTTTGTATAGGAAGCTGGGGCTGGAGAAACCCTTCCTAATAAGACCAGTGTAGTCAGGGAGGGCTTCCTGGAGGAGGAGAGATGAGAGATGAGTTTTAAAGAGTCTGATTTAGTTGGAGAGCAGGAAGTGAGAAGAGCCTTCCAGGTATGAGAAGAAAGGCAGGAAGATGCAGAGAAGAGTAAACACGGCAACTTTCTGAACTGCAAAAGGCTAGATTAGAATGAGTATATAAGTAGTGACAGCTGGAGAGAGGCAGAGATGAGATCTAGAATTCCATCAAGTCCCTCCATTCTCCCAACTTCTGTCAAGCTTCCAAGATGCTGTCTCTTAGATCTGAAAACAAGGGCACACCCATCCTGAGTTCACATCCCTCTCCTGCATTGTTATTCCAGCCTTGGGAGTTGGAAAGCTCTGAGCCAGGCAGGTACTCCTCCATAGCAGCCCTAACATCTCTTACACTGTATGAAGCGCCCCTTCCCTAGCTCCTCTAGGCCACGCCTAAGACTAGCTGCAGGTGTGTTTTCCCTATTCTCACAGGAGGGGGAAGTAAATTGCAAGGCACTGGAGACAGACGAAGCCCAGCGTTCTGGATGTAGGCTGATGTGATCCTCTGTGTCATGATCAGAGCTCCTCCCAGCCGAGGTGTGTTTGCTCTAGTCTCCGTAGGCCTGGGACTCATCCTCCTTTCTTCTGGTAAGTGACGGTGGGCATATGACTCATACGGAGCTCATCATAGGCCCAGGAGCAGCCACAGTGATGGGTCCAGGAGTGAGTATGCAGCTCGAGTCAGGCCCCACATGAGTCCTGCCCTGAGACTTCGCTGGTACAAACAGCAGAGAAGACTCCTCTCTGGTCACAACACTGTAAGGATACGGTACCAGCCTGTCGGGGCTTCATCACAGAAGACACCGAAGAGAATGAAGCAGCAAGGCAGAGGGACACAAAGATGAGACTTGGACAGACACCTAAGGGGCTGTGAGCCTGGGTCCTAGGGGTCTTCAGGCCATCCTGCTGCCTGGCTTTGCATCGCCATTGCTGGTGCCTGTTTGTTCCTTTTTTGTTATGTCCTGATCCAACAACTGGCTGCTTCCCTTGAGATCCATCAAATATGAGAGGCAGAAAGCTGGGAAGAAGAAGGAGTTTTATTCTGATACCATGGGGTCAGGGAATAGGCTTTGTGTCTACCAAAAACCTGTTCATTTAAGCAGTGGTTTCCATTCACTATTTATAATAAAACATACAGTTTCTTATCTTTTTATCCCACCATTGATTAATAATGACTATGTGTTTTATGACCATGACTCAGTTTCTTTCTTAATCAGTGTTTAGATCTCAAACAGTACATGTCACAAACCTGTGCTCAGATTACATCAGTCTTGTCATCCTTCTAAGTTACAATTACCTTGAACAATTTGGGGCTGTGTACTTTCTAGCTGTTACAATTTTTTGCTTATTCCAGGAGTTCTGGTTCACAAGGCTTAATTAAACGTTATACATAAATTAATACAAAGACATGAAAGAAAGCAGTTGTTATCTAGAGACTGAGGTTACAGATACATTTCTGGGTTTTAGAAAGTTTCAGCGGAGCCCATTTCTTATCTAGGTCCGGCGGAGGCTCTTCCAGGGACGTGCAGTCCTCTTGTGTGTGTCTCCTCCTTATCAGGGGGCTCAGTGAGGATGGTAGGGTTCCCTTCAGTACCAGTGACAGTTACTAGATCCAAGGACAGTGAAGAGGGGATAAGGGAAAACATTCATTTTTAAATTCAAATGGCTCTTACGTTTAACTCAATACAGCTTAATACAAGTTTCTAAGTCTCTTCTAAATGACTGTTCTAATAGAACCAAAACGGCCTGTTTTCAAGCATGTAACATTTTCCCCTGATTCTGTGTTGCTTTAGATTTCTGCCAAGGGTAATTCTGAGAGTCCTAATAAACCCAGTTGCTCTAGAGTGGAAGTAGTCAGACCCCATGAGGCCACACACAGCCCCTGGAATAATCTCTAGAGTTCCTTTGCAGGCAGCTGGGGTATCATTAGAAGAGTGCAGGAAGGAAAGAGAGCATCACTTCTTTATTCTGTGAATAGCTGCAGATGGGTTTTCTCTATTTTCAGAGGAGGGGAGAATCAAATTGCAAGATACTCTAGCTGAGAAGAAGCCTAGTGTTCTGGATATAGGCTGCGATTGGATATGTACAATGAGCTTCCGAATTGGAGGGGCTAGCGTTCTGATTTTACCTTCATCTCTTCTTAACTCTGAGACCCTAAGTTCTTCCTTTGATGTCAAATGGGATAACCCCCTCACAGGGTTGGGAGGATAAATTGAGAATCCTGGAGCTTGCATGGTACATAGTACAATACAAAAACACTTAATTGTCTTTCATTTTGAGTTCTACTGAAGGCCAACCCATCAGGACATCACAATCTATGCAAACCCCAGGAGAGGAGATATCTGAGCCAAGAGTCTTACCAGTTTGATCAAAAGAGAAGTGGCAGCCGGTCCTTACCCATTTCACCTGCCTGTTTCCAAATCTCTCTTTGCTTTTTATCCCATGGAGCTGAAGCTCAACAAAGATAAATAAGTTGCAAACAAGTCTTTTTCCTCTACAATAGAATTCTCCTTGACATGCATATGATGCAAATACCTTTGCTCCCTTCACATCTGGTTGGCTGTTCTCTGCTCCTGGCTGTGTGGTCCCTAAATGTATTCCCACTTCAGATGGCAAATGCTAAATGGCAGAACTCAGCAGAATACCATGGACAATGAACAATGACAACAGTGGTGGAAAAACTGGGGTCTGCATCTTGGTCACAAAAAAAGGGAAGAGAATGGATTGGGGACGGCTGAGCTCTTACTGTAAGTCAGAGAATAGATTCATGCTCAAAATACGCCATCATCCTGGACTGTTGAAATGGCTCCACAACTTGGGCTGTTGCTACATCCACTTGCACACTGGACACTGAGGCTCAGAAAATAAAAAAAAAATTTTTTAAAGGGCTGGGATGTGGTACCTTGGTTCCATGTCTGGTTTCCTGCTTTCCACCCCTAGTGCATGGATGGTTAAGGAGTCAGGCAGATTGGGTTCTCAGCACCACCATGTATATAACTTGAGCAAATGATTGCTTCTGAGCCCCATTTTCTCATCAATAAAATGAAATAGTAATACTCACCTCCTAGGATAAGTATGACGATTAAATAAGATTCTGACGATGATGGCATTTAGAATAATGCCTGATACCTTGTAAGCATTCAACAAACAAGGCTGTGTGACTATTATTTTTACTATATCTTCTAGTTTTCCTACGTTCAGAGCCCAATGACTATTTTGCAAGAGGTGCTTTTGGTCCCTGTTTTCAACCCAAGATATTTATAGCTTCCACACACACGCTGGTGACATCTGCAGGCTATGGACACACCACCCTTCCCACACCCATTTCAAGGCAACAGAATGTGGCTTCAGGCCATCCCAAAGCTCAAAGAACTGCACCGACAGGGTGTGAGAGCCAAGGCTATGTTTCCTTGCTGGCGCGGCAGGGCTGGTAGCATCCACGTCCCCATAAGGAAGCCATATGGACCATGCTCTCTCGCCAGCAGCCGGCACTGCACAGGCAACAAAGGCCACAAAGTAAGCTTTTTATCACCCAGGCCTTCTCTCTGGTTGTCTCTTGTTGCGTGACAAGCATTCGTTATGTTTCCCAACATGCTAAAGTACTCTTGGTCCTGCTCCACCGCCCGCCCCACAGCGAGTGTGGATCGAAGGAAACAAGATCCCCACTCTTCTCCCCAGCTTTGAGTTTCCTGTGACTTGGCTGCTCACGTGTCCCCATCTCTCAGCAGCCCTCCTGTGGAAAGAGTCAAGGCCCTGAGAAGTCCTCTCCCACTGCCAACGACTTCTTCCTTCTTTTTCTCAGGAAATAGTGAGGATTAGCAAAAATAAGATAGAATTTGGAGCCATTCAGGCAGGGTGTGAATCCCAGCTCTGCAATTTTCTCACTGATGAAGCCCTGCCAAAACACTTCACCTTTCAGAGTCAGTTTTCTATTCTGTCAAATGGGCTTATAACACCTACTAAGTCACCAATTTGTTGAGAGAAGCCATAATGAATAGAGGCAGAAGCGACACAGGGTGAATGACCATCCTAGATCCCTTCACATTTTCTTACTATGGGACTGAATTGTCTGAAAGAAGAAAGAAAAGTGATGTAAATTAATCCCTCTGTCTTTATATAAAATATCTGTTGACAGTTATTCTACTGTAGAACAAGGATCAAGGATTGGCAAAATTTTTCTGCAAAGGGTCAGTTGCAGGGGACCATATAGTTTCTGTCACAACTCTGCAACTCTTCCACTGTAGCACAGATGGAGACATAGATCATATGTAAATGAATAGGTGTGGCTGTGTTCCAATAAAGCTTTATTTACAATAGCAGGTGGCAGTGGGCTGAACTGGGCTGTAGGCGGTAGTCTGCCCACCTCAGCCTTGGAGTGGGTTTGGAGCTGGTGAAGAGCATACCTCTTGCCAAGCAAACCAGAGGCCCAACCTCCCTCTTTCTGCCAGCATCCTCTTAGAGAGGACTCCTGCATGCAGGGTTCATGCAAGCCGCTGAAATCCCTTCTCCGTCTTTGAGAACTAGAGGTTTAGATTTATGGGCATGACAATTTGTTTCACATAATTCTGTCAGTAATTACATCGACTTCCACCAGCAGCCATTAGGTAAATGATTTGGCCCTTCCCCTGAGTAATATTTTCCCCCACTGAAATAAATGGAGGGTGCATTTCTCTCCCATAAGTTAAGCATATTATTTGCCTCATCACACAAGGGGAAGGCAGTAGCTCTGAGCCATTAGTCTATCACGGCAGCAATCAGACGGCCAGGAGCCAGAAGTAATTTACAACAGGGAAGTAAACAGGGCCCCAGATAAATAAATAAGAGGCCTGGGCAGGTCTGGTTCTGAAAAGATTAAGTAATGAGAGTATCTAATGAGAGATTTAGTGCTAAGTGAACTAGGACCAAAGCAGCATCCCATGGAGGAATCAAATTATATCATTGGAAAGAGATATTATTGAAGTTCCTCATGCTGAGCGGTGGAAATCAGCACTTCTTGGGAGAGAAGGGTGGCCATCATTAGCATAGCAATTTGGGACTCCATGCTGAAATCTGGCTAATTATCTGCAGGTAAATTAGTTATATTTGGTGGGTATGCAGGGTACAGTGACCCTGCACACCAGGAAAACCTAGTCAATTCCTCAGTGGCTGTGGGATTTCAAGTACCAGGCTGGGGGCTTTTTTCTTAAATGCACAGGTTTCTCATAAGGAAGAAGTAACCAGCTGGGCTCAAGTCACACTTATAATACCAGTGCTTTGGGAGGCCAAGGAGGGAGGTTCTCTTTAGGCCAGGAGTTTGGGCCACACAGCAAGACTTCATCTCTTAAAAAAATGAAAATATTAGCTAGGTGTGGTGGCATGTGCCTGTAGTCACAGCTACTCAAGAGGTTGACATAGGAGCATTGCTTGAACCCATAAAGTGGAGGCTGTGGTAGTCCATGATCATGCCACTGCACTTCAGCCTGGGCAACAGAGTGAGACCTGACACATGCACATACACGTAACTATCCGGTGTGAGAAATAAAATAATGGCGATGCTGATTCATTCAAAGCTGATTTTAGTTTTTTGACTTTGCAAATTCCTAGAGGGTGGAGATTCCTACGTGAATGGCTTGTTGTTCCAGGAAAGGCTGCGAGCTCTGGGAAGCAGTTTCTGCCACCCAACCTCAATGAGATGTGTTCTTCTCTTCCCTTCCTTTTGATGGTACCACCCATCTCTGACCACCAGGAGGGAAGCCTTAGGGAGTCAGCCTCCACTCCTTCCTTCTGATTGCCTTGTTTTGCTGATTCTTTCCTTGGAATGGTAAACCTCCAGGTTTTCTTCCTGAGAGTGTTGTCCCTCCAGTTCCGTTCCTCGGGTACATCATGATGGTAACCATGTGCAGGCAGTCATAGTGCTCTGACAGAATCACCAACAATCCTTTTACAGGTAAGACTTGCTAATCCTTGTTTTCCATATCCCTTTCCGTAAAAGATAACTGCTACGCCAGCCAGCCTGGCCCAGGGAAGCATCAATCCTTGACTTCTTGTCTTGACTTCTTGTCAGCTAATGTTCCTTCTTCCATGGCTTCCCCATCACTGGATGAAAAGTCATTAGATAAACTATCTTTGGGCCATGCCCACAGCACCAGACCAGAAATCTGAGGCTGGGGTTTTATGGTTCCCCACTGCTCTATGCTTCAGTTTCTCCAACTGTAAAATGAGATCACTGGCATAGAAGTTCTGGAATGTACCTGTCAGCTCTGGCATTCTATGAAGATAGTTTCTTACCTCCTGAGGGGTTTCTGTACAGATAAGAGATTACACACAGCTTGACACAGAATGAAGAGTTACATGCATGATCAGAAATTCCTCCATCTCCCTTGGGAAGCGTCAGAAAAAGACAAAACGCACACAAGCGTGAGATATAGTTCACCCCCACCCTTCCAAGATTCCTATTCTCTCTCTCTCCTTTCCTTTTTCCTTCTTTGAGTCTCTATCTTTAGCACCCCTCTTTCATGTTTAATTTTGCCGTTGCTGTTATTCTTCCTTCTTGCCCCTCTTCCTCCCTCCAGGTTTTCTTCCTTTCTTTCCATTCTATCATCCCTTTTCTCCCCCATTCATGCAATGAATATATCCTCAATGAAAAGACACCTCTTCCTTATGACATGGAATTAAAGATGGCGTTGGGGTCAGATCGTTCCTAACAGCAGCATCTCTCTTTTGACATGGGTGTAATAGAAAGGGCCTCAGGAGCTGACATCCCACAGTATGGATGGGTGACAGGCCGTTGCTGAATAATGCTAGATGTGCAGAAAGGAATGCTGACAAGTCGGGGGGGCAGGATGGGGGAGAAAAGCAAACAGTAGGTTGGTGGTGCAGCTTGACACGACACCAAGCCAGACTCCCAGAGTTAGTTTGGAAAACATTAATATTTTGATGTCCCAGTGTGGATCTGGTTCAATTATTTTAGAAGATATGGTTCATTTCAGGCTTGGACTAATTCACCAGATGTCTTTCAAACAACCTCTGGTTTAAATCGCAGATCAAGAAAAAAATAATTTGGAGGTTTAGGTCAATGTTCAGTAAATTAGTGTAATCTATTCCTTTTTCTTTTCTTTTTTCTCTTTTTTTCCCTCTTTTTTCTTTTCCAGACCAAGGTTTGGTTTTTGTTCAAGTCTCCACGGGTTTTTTTTTTTTTTAAAGACTTCACTGAGCTGAGGCTTCCAATGGCTAGACAATCCCTTTCAATGCCCATTAGAAGTCAAAAATCAATGAGGCCTGGAGATGAAGCCAACACAGCTTATCTTTTCATTTCATTGTATCACAGAATATTATTCCCAGATCTTTGAAATAGCATCAAAAACAACATTCCCCTCCCCAGCTCTCAATCTCAGGCACTGGCTCACATCTGAACCAGGAGGATCCTAGCATGGGCTGTTTCTCTTTCTTTGGTGGGAGACCCACCGTTGGAGTATGAAACCTTGCCCCACTGTGTTAGTTTTATCCTCATTCTTGTGAGCGTGCTTGTGTGTGTGCATGCGAGTGAACGTGTGCACGCGTACTATTAACTAGTCACTTGGGGCATTTGCAGGAAGAGAGAGGAGAGTGCTCTGGTTTGGAACAAAAGGTGCTTTTGACCACGTAGTGAGGAGAAAAAGCAGATTTTGGAAAAACCAGATTCCTTTCCTCATTCACTCATTTCCAGAGTATGTACTGAGTGCCCACTATGTGCTAGATGCAATGGCAGATGAGAGATTACAGAGTCAATAAACAGCTTAAATCTCTGTGCTTAAGGAGCTCATATTCTACTGGGGTAAAGGGGGGAGCAAAACACAAACAAGTAAACAAATAAGTGAGCAAAAGAATTTCAGGTTGTAGTAAGTGCTATGAAGAAAATAAGGCAGGGTCGCAGGGGTCCTCAAACTTTTAAAACAGGGGGCCAGTTCACTGTCCCTCAGACCATTGGAGGGGCGGACTATAGTTTAAAAAGTTTGAGGACCTCTGTGTGTAGACAGTAACCAATAAGGAAGGGAATCATGCCTGCAGACAGAGTGGTCAGGAAAGGGTTTTCTGAGGAAGCAGTGTTTGAGCCAGGACCTGAATTTCAAGAAGGACTTGGCCATGCTGACATGTGGGGTCAGCATATTCCAGGCAGAAAGAACAGCAAAGCCAAAGCCAAGAAGAGATTGGAGTTGTTGGAGCTCCAGGAAGAAGGCCCATGAGGCTACAGTGGGGGAGACGTGGAGAGAATGGCCAGTAATGGAACTGGGTGCATGGTGTAACGTAAGAGCTTGGGGTTTCCTCTCAGGGCTACGCTATGTCACTAGAAGGGTTAATTGGGGGGAATGTGGAGATCTGACTTGTCTTAAAATGATCGTGGCGGCTGTTGGATGGGCAGTAGATGACAAGGGAACAGGAGAAGCAACGGGGAGAGTAGTAAAGAAGTCCTTGCAACTGTCCATTCAATAAAGGATGGCTGGTCTGAGGGTGATGGCGGCAGAGATGGTAAGGGGTGGATAAAATGGTGATGCATGGTGAAGACAGAGATGACAAGTTCTACCCAATCTCCATACCACTCATGCCAACAACTGTCTACTCAGGGAGAAAATGGAGAGTAGAATATTCCCTAGACAACTCTGTTGTTCCCTGTTGCTGCTTTTCCGGCCCCATTAGACCTAATGATCTCCCATCCTTCATTCTCATTTAAATAAAGGAAGTGCCACACACAAGGGAAGGGAATCTGCAGCAAATACTATTAGCCATGGAAGCCATGACAATTATTTCCTAAGATAATTTTGTTCAGTGGCTGAGCCCTTGGGAACTGGTGGTTGACAATGCTCTGTTCTGAGCTATAAAATGAAATGAGAGTCCTCAAAGGTCTTGCGTAGAAGCCTGACGCATGCACGTGTCTTCCAGGGAAAAGAGAAGCTCTCTCTGGAGACTAGAAAACATCTACAGTAATAATTTACAATTTCTGACACAGATCTGCTACTACTATCTCTATGCACCAAAAATACCAATTATGAGCCTCCTCCCACCAACACTGCTGCTGCCTGTCTAACCCCTGATATCTCATCACAGCATTGCTCAATAAGTTTAGCTAATTTAATAGTCAGTATTATTCACTTAAGTGAAATTGTATCTGTGCTTTGATTTGGTAACCCAGAAGGGATCTTCATTTATCTGTCTGGGATTCTCCTGTAAAGAGGTTTTGTTGTTGTTGTTGTTGGAGTATCACTGTGTCGCCCAGGCTGGAGTGCAGTGGCACACTCATGGCCACACCAGCATCGACCTGATGGGCTCAGGTGATCTTTCCGCCTCAGCCATCCAAGTAGCCGGAACTACAGGCATGCGCTACCACACCCGGTTAATTTTTGATTTATTGTAGAGACGAGGTCTCACCGAGTTGCCTGGGCTGGTCTTGAATCTGTGGGCTCAGGAAATCTGCTTGCCTCAGCCTCCCAAAGTGCTGGGATTACAGGCTGAGCCACTGAGCCTGGCCAAGAGAAGGTTTTATATGATGTGTGTGATATGTTCTATGTCTTTGTATGTGATGTGCTTTTGAAAAACAGTAGGCATAGAGTGGGAGACAAAAAGATACAGGAAGGAGATGATTAGGGCAATGATATCAATAAAACTGATGGGCCAGGTGCAGCTTATGCCTGCCATCCCAGCACTTTGGGAGGCCGAAGTGGGTGGACTGCTTGAGCCCAGGAGTTCGAAACCAGCCTTGGTAACATAGTGAAATGTTTGTACAAAAAGAAAAAAAAGAAAAAGGAGAAGAAGAAGAAAATTAGCCAGGCATGGTGGTGCATGCTTGAAGTCCCAGCTACTCGGGATGCTGAGGAAGAAGGACTGCCGGAGCCCAGTAGGTGAGGCTGCTGTGATCCATGATCGTTGTGATCGTGCCACAGCACCCTAGCCGAAGTGACAGCGTGAGACTCAAAAAAAAAGAAAAAAGAAAAAAAGGACAATCATGTATTTCTTTCTAGATTGCTACCACTGGTTTTCAGCTTAAAAAATGGTTGAAATTAGGTTTCCCTGAGCGTCTTGATCCACAGCAGAGAGTTTCACAAATTCCAAACTGAATGAGGCTGAGATGGAGGAGATCAGGCCTAGGTGACCCTTTTGCCCTCTTGGAAATCCCATTTTTCTCCCTTAGATAGAGCATTTTGCCTCCAAAAGTCAAGATGCTCCCTTTGCTTAGAGAAATGTTGGCATGACTCAATGTATATTTCATTCAAAAGCTGATTCACTGACTACAAATTCAAGTCCAGAGCCTCAGATACTCCATGAGAGACCAGATCACCAGTTCGATAGCAGGAGACTCTGCCTGGCAGACCGTGGGCAGAGGTTTTGGCTATGCAAGAGGCAGTGCCAATGAGGAAGCTACACTTCCAAGCAGGCTTCATCACCATAAGCAGGGTGAGGAGAATTAGAAAAGGAATCATGGGAAGAAAGAAACTTCATGAATAAAACATTAAAATATTATTCTAAACCATGAATCAAAAACTCAGGTCCTGCACACCAAATTCAGGCAAGGAGCGTGAAATTGACTTAAACTTCTCCATTTCTATTTGGTTTGGACAGTGCTGTGTTATCATAGCTTTGCTGTTGTTAGTATTGTGTCAACACTTTCATTACAGCCCTCAACCTCCAGGACTCTGTAAATGAACTGCAAACCTTACAAATGGAATTTGATGTTCCAATCCAGGATACCAAGTCCATAGAAAAGTCAGAAGAAAGACAAAGTTACAGATGTTTCTGGTGATTTGAGATTATGCTAAAATTTGGGGCATCAAATTAAAATTCTATTTGTCCACCGGAGAGTGTCTCAAATGTTGACTGAAAATAAGAGACGATTAGACACTTTAGAAATGTTTCTGCTGATGCTGAAAATGGTTCAAGAACAAATACCTCAAGATTATTAGATGTGGGTATATTTGCATCATTCAGACAATTGAAGAACATGTGTTTGTGGTCTGCCCACCTCAAAAGATATTTTTCTATATACAAAATAGGATTTTCCTAACGTTTAATTCCTCAGGCAGTTTCTAATGCCAGATAGGGAGAATGAGGATCTCATGGTGTGGGACCCACACTGTGGGAGAAGGCAGGCCTCTCATCTCAGTCTTAACAAATAACACACTCTTTATTCCAGCACCCTTGGTGATGGCTACAAAACCCTGCCTAGGCTGGCCGACCCCACTGCACACCACAGGGTGCTGAGAGCAGCATTGGTATTGTGCAGAAAGGGCTCAGCTGTCAAGGTTCCAACTCCACAGGTGGGTCCCGGCCAACGAAGGCTGAGAAGGAGCCAGGTGGCAAGAAGCCCATATTCACACCCTTTGGGATCAGATCAGACATTTCTGGGTTCTATACTCAGCATCCCAACAACCAGCATATTGGCATGACACACACACAGTAAGTATTCAACGATGCTTTAGTTGTCCCTGGTCACACAGTTCTCTTCCCAGAAATTGAGCAGGAATGTCACCACCAGGGAACTGACTAAGTTCCAGGTATCAGCTGGGTGTTTGTTTTTCCATTTTCCTAACTTACTATTTTCATATCCAATGAAGAATGTGTACCCATCCAGGAGGTTTTCAGATGTATGGACGAGAAGGTCAGCTTGTCTTCCATCAGTTGTTCGATGCACTACCATAGCTAAGATTCAGCAGGGTTCTGAAGCCCTCACACAGATAACCCTTTCTCCCCACGTTCTTCCTTTCCTGCAGCAATCCAGTCAGTCCCAGGGTTGCCCCATTATCACCACTGGTCCAGTGTTGTTCACCAAAGGTTGGCCTGCTTTCCCTGGAGAGTGGTTTTTCTTACTCTGGTGCATGACATGACTCTAGAAGGATGTAAACATCTTTGGAAAACCATCTTGGAAGGCACATCAAGTAAACCAGCAGAAACTCTTACCTTCGAACCAAAGAAAATACTAAATCCATGAAATCACTTAAGCTACCCTTCCAAAGAGAGGGAGACTCAAAATGTTTTATGCAGCAACCTATAAGAAACTCATTTTGTGGGATGTTTCACATTCCAGCCCATGGTTTATTCCCCCATATATCCCTGCCAGTAATATCAACCAGATGTGGCAAAGAAGTCTGTGAAGAATTGTAAAAATTACAAGCATATTCTGTAATTCCAAAGCATTGTAAAGTCACAGCTTGCTTTTCTTTCCTTCTTAAAAAAAATTTAAAAACAATTTTCAAGCTGGCAGAATGTTCTCGGTGCAAGTATTGCCTGATCTCTTTAGGAAACTCTTCTGTTGGCACAAAGGACTCAAAATGTAAAACCCAACTTTACCTTCGATAGATTGTAAGGCATTTACAAAGGTCTACTTGCTAGTATGTATTTTTAAACCTATAATTTTTTTCTTTTAATATTTCAAGTCTTAATACCCTGGATCTCAGATCAAGTATGTGCTCATATATGCTCCTATGACAATACAAGTTCAAAATACTGAACTATCAAAACTTCATAAATCAGTGATTGTTTTCTCTCCTCTCTCCATCCCTCTTAAGGTATATTTCAGCATAGAAAGCATGATAAGGTAGGGGTTAAAACCTATAGGAAATGAGGAGGTGAGGAGGTTAGATAGACCTGGGTTTATTCCTGGGGAGTTGGTTAAAGTGTCGGTTTCTTCATTCATGTAGCAGGCATAAAAATACCTTCCTTGCAGGATTCTTGAGAGGAACAAAGGAGTTGTCATATGCATAAGGTGCCCAACACAAAGCAGGTGCTCAAAAAACATTTGGTTCCTTCCTTCCCCCCAAATTTGTAAAATAATGGAGGCTACACTAGATCCGTGTTCTTAAAGTATGCCCCATGAGTGACATACACCAGTGTCACCCAGAGTGACTATTTCCAAAGTCAAATCCCTCAGTTCAAACCAGACTTCCCGGATGCAGGGTCTGGGAAACAGCATTTTAACCATCATCTCAAGTGAGTTTTTTCTACATGCTTAATCTGAGATTCAACTGTAACCTAGATCCTTGCTCTGCGAAGTGTGGTCCTAGGTCAGCAGCGTCACTTGGGAGTTGGTTAGAAATGCAGGTTCTTAGGTCCCCTCCAGACATTTATAATCAGAATTCACATTTTAACAAGATCCCCAGGTGTTCAGACACCCAGTAAAGTTTGAGAAACACTGGCTTAGACCACTTTTATTCCTAGTTCAAAAATTCTATGCTGTGAGAACCTACAAGACAATTCAGAAATATTAGCCTTGAAATCAACTCTGTGGATAAGCCCACCAGCTTCTGCAGTCAGCCGGATACACCCTCAGTGGAGGAGAGGAAAGAGGACACTTCCCAGGCCTTCTCTGCAGGCTCCGACTTGAGGTACTACAGAGAGAGCACATGACACCCCCATAATCCATTATCTGTCCACGTGCAGATTAAAGCTAACCCTGTCTTCAAACACAAGACAAACCTTAAAGTTGATGAAGCGTGACACAGAGCAAACAGAAGGCTGGCCTCACTGCAGTGTTCAGGGGTTGGGGGAGGAACCAGAGACTCGGCTTGCAGGGACATTTTCCCTGAGCTTTGGATGACTGTGTTCCTGAAAAAAGAGACCCCAGCCTGAGATGGTGAGGCTGGTGGTCTGACTGTCCCTGGCCTCTGCTAGCCAGTCTAGCGTGGTAGGGGAGCAGGTCTCAGGACGCAGCTTTGGGCAGATGGGCATCTCTGAAAACCCCACCCTCCTGTCAGATTGGTTTTCCCAGTACGCTGTTATCATTACTCCGCTGGAAAATTGGGTAGCATGGTTTTTGTTTTCTCCACTGGTTTTTCACTTTTATAGCACTGTTTCACATCAATGCAGAGTTTTATGGAGACACATATTCCATGTAGTTATGTTTTAAAGTTTAGTGCAGAATTGGTAGACTAAGGTGGCTGCAGAGGGATCTGTGAGTGGTAGAAAGTGCTACCTAGAGGTATCCAGCCCATCATACATCACGCCTGGTCTCATTCAGGGCTTCAAAGAGATAAAAGAACTCAAATTCACTAGGCCCTGACAGGCATCTGGCACTTTAACTAGTTACTCATTTCTCATAACTACGATATAGACACCATGGTTAGGAATGGGGGTTCTTGAAGTCCTGACTTGGGTTTGAACTTCGGCTCTGCCAGTTACTGACTCTGTGACCTTGGGTAATTGTCTAAGAGATCAAGTAAGAGAATATATGTGAAACACTTCACGGAGCACCTGACCCATAGTAAATATGCAATACTTATTTGGGAACTGATAACAGCTGAATTGTGCTTCCCCCCTCCCCGCCAGACTAATATATTTAAGCTCTAACCCCCAGTACCTCAGAACGTAACCGCATTTGAAGATTTGGCTGTTAAAGAGATGATTAAGTTAAAATGATGTGATTAGGGTGGGACCCCATCCAATATCATCAGAGTCTTTGTAAGAAGAGATTAGGACACAGACACGCACAGGGGCAAGACCATGTAAAGGCACAGGGAGAAGTTGGCCATATTCAAGCCAAGGAGAGATTGTCACTCACTTGGGGCAGTGGAGTTGCAAGCCACCATGTCTTAATTTCAGACTTCCAGCCTCCAGAGCTGTGAGAAAAGAAATTTCTGTTGTTTAAACCAACCAGTCTGTGATATTTTGTCATGGCAGCCCAAGAACTCTCCTACAGAACTCTGATTATCCTCCCTATTGTATAGCTAACCAACGTGAGACTGAGAAAGTTGAGGTCACTTGCCCAGGTCACCAGAGAGTAAGAGTCAAACCCAGATCTGTCTGGCTCCAAAGTTCCTGTTTTTTGGTCTCCTATTGAACTGACTCAAAGAGATACCAGATCACGTTTCGGAAAGCTGCTTCCAGTTTGTTTGGGCCTGGAGCATGTATACTTGACATCTGTGATAAAAGCAGAAAATGGTAAATACGAAGACGGGTACAGATCGGCAATAACGAGTTCAGAGGAAGCTTGTTCACGGGAAGCAAGTTCCTCGGAAGCTGCAGGCTGACAGCCTTAAACTCTCTGGTAGAAAAGCTGCTCCACCTTGATAACAGCCCCAGTGACTCGGGCAAGGTTGGTTTGGCCACATCTCATATTGTTTTCAGCAGCCTGGGGATTAACTTTACACGTGGCTTGCAACTCCACTGCCCCAAGTGAGTGACAGCAGGTTTAGTCCCGGTGGCATTTTTTAAAGCTGTCAAATACCTCATAGAACTGAATGGAGAATAACCGGAGCCCTCCATCCTACCACTAGTACGGGGTATGCGGCTAAGAGTTTTCAGCCATAACCAACTACTGAACAGATTCTTTGGGCCAGAATCCAGGTCAGGTGCCCCATGGTCTGCTCATCTTCGTATGGCAAAGTCAAATGCAAAAAATTAGTTGTGAACCATGTGTCCCTAGCCCCTCCAAAGCGCTCTAATCCAGTAAAATGCAGTGGGTTTTTAATCACCGTTTGCACCATGCTCTTTGCTCCTTCCATGAAATTTCTGTCAACATTAACCACTCAGCCTTTAAATAACCAGAAATTCTTCACTGCCTCTCCCATGGGCATGTGGAAGGAAAAGCTGAAAGGGGATGCGAAAAGGAGAAATCAATAGCCTATAGGCATATAACAGATCGCATTCCATCCTGTCCTCTACCCACAGTGGAAGCCCAGAGGGGCTAAGTCACATGCCTTGGGCCACACAGTTTGTGAGTGGCACAGCCAGCCTGATGACCCAGGTCTCTCTACTCCAATCACAGTACTCATTCAACCCTCAACTATGTTGGAGCCTGGACTCTTCCCTGGGTGCTGAGATGTTCATGCCAGAGAGCCCAAAGCCCTGGCACGCGCACCATTCCCAGCAGTCAGCTAGTCCAAGTTAATCATAGCCATCGTCCATTGAGTACTACATTTAATGCTAATTGTTGCTCATGGATAATCTCCATTTATCCTCACAACAACATAAAGAGAGGTAGGTCCTATTATTGCCTGTTTTACTGATGAAGAGCCCCCTAGTAAAGGTAACTAACTTGCCCAAGGTCTCAGGGAACAAAGTTCACTTCCCTGGCCCCTCCAACCCTCAGCTCTGGGTCAGGTGCTGAAAAAGCCTAGAAAGAGCAGAAGCCCAATCCCTCCACTCGACAGCCTCATGAGCTTCATCTGTTCAGTGCCAAGGCATGGCACAAACTTTGCTGGGCGTTTTGCAGACCACAGCGATATCACCCAAAACTTGGGATACTTCCAAGTTCTAGGATTCTATGGTTCATGCTTATGCACCTGAGAACAAAATAAGAGGACAGACACACCATTAATATGCACAGGCATTAGACAGTGCTGGCTAGGGGTGGGAGGGGGAGGGTAACCTGCAAAGGCCTGAGAGAAGCTCTTGGATCTACAACAGGTTCATTTCCAATCCTTTTTAGCATAGCTTCAGCCCACCACAACAGTTAGCATGGCAGTGTGGTATGCTAGAAAACGCAGGACTTTGCAGAGACACAGACGTATACTGTGTCCCAGTTTCATTGTATCCCGGTTATTCAACTATGGGTAAGTGAGATAACCCGCCCAAGCTTCAGAAATAGATTAATAACGATTCTCTTTGCAGGGTTGGTGTGAAGGTTAAATCTAAGCATTGAGACAAAGTGCTCAGAACAGTGCTGATTCTCAGAAACATGCGATGTATGGACAAGTAATCTAAACTCTCTGAGCTTTAATTTCCTCTTCTGTAAAATGAAGCACTGGTTGAGACATCACAGCAAAGACAAACAGACTCCGGAGTCAGGTTATCCAAATTTGAATCTGCTTCTGTCACTGAGTAGCTGTATGATATTGTGTAAGTTCTTTAACCTTTTTGTGCCTTGGTTTCACATCTATAGAACAGTACTAACCATAGTACCTACCCCACAGGGTTATGAGGAGAAACAATTAGTTAACAGGCGTTAAGTGCTCAGAATAACACCTGGCACTCAAGGCATTTGCTTGTGTTTTATCTTAAAGTGCTACTTTGAAGATTCAAAGCTCTCAGTTAAAGCACGGGGAACTATGTAGAAGCTCAATACACTCATAGACATCTGGTGTTTTCACATTTCACACATCTTTTCCTGTCCTGTGTTCACAAGTTCCCCTTTCCTGTGGGGAACCCATTGCATATGCACCCTCATTCCCAAACAATTGGGATGAACACATGGCCCAAGCCTAATTATCAGAGGACATCATCTCATGAGCAACAGTGATTCACTTAGACACAGGCACGTGGCTGAGCTAAGTAAATGGGTGCCTACCCTCAGCTCTTTCCTGCAGGACGGTGACAAAGTCACTCTCCACCGGAATTGCTGAATTAGTGCATAGTGAGTCTTTTGCACTAGCTTATGAGTATGTTCACTGCCCCAGGGGACAGAGGGAGTAAGATAAATCATAATGACAGTATCAAGCCCCTAGATCCAGTTGTTCCTCAGCCATCCATAACCACTACTGAACTTATCAGTTACATGAATTGATTCATTTCCTCTTAGAGTTAAAATAACTTTAGTGGCATTTTTGTCAGTTGCTAGTTAGGAGTGTTATTACATTAACTGATATATTTCCTCTTAGGGTTAAGCTAACTTTAGTGGCATTTTTGTCAGTTGATAGTAGTGTTATTATCATAGCATAGGCTCTCAATAGGTATTCTTTCCTTTTCCACTACCATTTGAAGCCTGTTTTTGTTGTTGTTGTTTTTGAGTTGGAGTCTTACTCCCTCTCTCAGGCTGGTATGCAGTGGCACGTTTATGGCCACCTCAGTGTCGACCTGCTGGACTCAGGTGATCCTCCCGCCTCATCCTTCCAAGTAGCTAGAACTAAAGGTGCATGCTACCACACCCGGCTAATATTTTGATTATTGTAGAGATGAGGTCTCGCCAAGTTGTCCAGGCTGTTCTCGAACCCGTGGGCTCAGGCAATCCCCTCACCTTGGCCTCCTAAAGTGCTAGGATTACAGGCTTGAGCCACCGTGCCCGGCCTCAAAACATGTTTTATTACATGACCTTAGACTTTCCAAAAGGTGTTCTTTGAGTAAACACTGAACATTAAGGGTTTTTTGCCTATAAGACTAATAATATAAATTGTGTCCAGAAGTTCTATTTATCTGCCGTAGTACGCTCTGCAATAGCTGGCCACACAGCATCCACAGAGGGCATGAGACACAGCTCGCTGTCTATTGAGATGCAGTGCTCTTTCAAACAAAGCCTGTGGCATATGTAGACACACTCATGATTGCACATTTGCTGGTTTCTAATCTGTACCCTGCTTACCTCCAAAAAGGCTCTGGAGTGGCTGACAAAATAAGACAAAGACACAAGAGGGCCATTAAGAAAATCAAAGATCAAGCCCAGAGAGAAAAAGGGATTGCTGAAGACAGCCCAAACCTGGGCTAATATAGCTGCTTCAATAACAACAACAAAATTATATTTAGCTCTCAACTTTTTGGCAGCCATTCAGAATGTGTCAGAATAGGGCACACAGAAAACTGGGTATCCTTCATGTCAACAGCTCAATGCCCAGCACAGAAGTCAGGCTGGAATAGGCACCCAGGGAAGATCTTGCTGGAGGAGTAAATGAGTGAATGAATGAATGGTGGATGAAAGAATTAAAGTTCTCTGAGAGCATTGTTTCTATCCCTAGGTCTATTATCATTCATTTGTTCATTCACCCATTCAGCTATCACTAAGTGCCTATGTGTGCCGTACTCTGTGTATGGCTGGGGACTCCAAAAGGGATGGATATCAAAAAATGCGTCAAACACCATCCCTGCCTTCCCAGCTGCAGCTCTCTGGCTTGAAGCAAAAGCTCAGTATAATCTATCTCAATACTCATTGCAACTCCTGGTCTATTTATGGCTCCCATAGAAAGGAGATCAAAAACTGAGGTTGTAAAGACGGGACATGTGGGAGGAACAATAGTTATCTTTAAACCCCAGAAAACACATGCACACCATGATGTCATTGGATACTTACAGCTCCTCTGTGAGGCAGGTAGAAGGGAGGAGGGGGCATCTTCCTTTACTGATGAGGATATTTAGGCACAGAAGGGAAACTGACTGTCCCTTGCTCTCTCAGAAAGTGGCGGTGAGGGCAACCCCTTGGGTCCCCTCCCACTCATGAGCTTTTCTGTCCTCTCAATAAATCCTACTTTCAAGAAAAAAAAAAAGTAAATGGCAGTGAGGACGTAACACAGGGTTCTCCCATGCCCCCATGCCTGGCCCTCAGCATTTCAGAGGCCTGTTATCACCATTTGAAACTTGCACTCTACCTGGATCAAGACCAGTCCTGCACAATATGGGCATCACCTGATGGCCAAGGGAGGTTTGAGCAAGAACAGCCCACCTGACACTCTTCAGCAGCTGGGATGCTCAGATCCCACCCATGCAAGTCGACCAGCATTCCCACCTCACAGGCACCTTCTCTGTGCCTAGACACTGATGCTGAGATTCCAGATAAAGAGCATACACTCTGCCATGGCGTTTAGTTAAGAGTAGATTGAAAAGGCACAGCACAGTGCTGGGTGGAAAGATGACTCTTAGGTGAGCATCTTAGGAAGAGTCATAGAGGGCAGCCAAGGGAAGACACAAAAAGGGTGGTTTCTGTATTCTATCTGGCATTGCTCATCCAGCTCTGCTAGATCCTAAGGATGCTGAATTGCACTTCCTCCACCCCAAAGCCCATTCAGGCAGATCCAGACTGGAGGGGTGAAAAGAAAAGACCTATCTCTTCCTACCTTCAGCAAAGACAGCTAGGTGGCCTGAGCCAGAGGAACCAGGTGTACAGCAAAAGGAGACCTTGACAAAGTGCAGGTGTGTCCTAGAGACAGCAAGGAAGTCAACTGCAATACCAGCCAACCCTTGCCTTTCATGTTCCAACAAAGTGCCCTTTTGAAATAAATATATGTATATAGTCTCTCTCTCTCTCTCTCTCTCTCTCTCTCTCTCTCTCTCTCTCTCTCTCTCTCTGTGTGTGTGTGTGTGTGTGTGTGTGTGTGTGTGTGTGTGGCTGTGTGTACAGACACATATAAATATATATTCCTAATTCAGAGCTCATTCTTAAGTGCACACACAGACATGTGTTTCACATTTCCCAATTTATCCCAGAGCCTATATGCAGCGTTTGACTGCATAAGTAGACATTAAACGCACCTATTGGGAAGGAGAATGGTGGCCACAACGTGGGAGCCTCCCCAGCAATGTCAGACTCTTCCTGACCAGGCTGTAAATCTCACTACCTGACTGCTAAGCGTTCCCACACTGCATTGTTTCATTCAGAAAGTCGAGCCTTGGGCAACCCAGGTCACCCCATGATCTATACGAGCTTCTGCCAGCAAGATTTCAGGTTCACTGTCAATAATTAGCACTTGCCTGACACCCACAATACATGAATCACAGTCTCCACCCTGACGTGCAACCCCACTCCTAGGCTTCCAAACTCTCACACTGAAGACATGTTCAGCATAATATCCCCACCCTGCGTTATATCCTGGACCATTGCAGAAGATAAAGACACATTCTAGATGTTTCTTCCATTTCCCAAAAAATCATGGACCTTGAGAGCCAGGGTTCCTGGACTGGCCGTGGTAGGAAGTTGAAAAAAAAACCAGAGTTGCTCCAGCCATCAAGGTGGTGAGGTTGCCATGTTTACTCTGAACCATTGCCCACTGAGACTGCTGGCAGTCTAGGGTAAATAAATCCATCTCAAATCCTCCTCAAGAAATTTTCCTGAAGTAGGTTCAGACCCATGTTAAATGGTAGAGTTTCTTTCCTTCTTGCAGGGGAATGATCCACTATCACAAGTCACTAGTTGTTACTGGCCACTTAAGCCACTGACTTCTGAGAAAATGAGTAAGAAGTCAGGCCTGGAGGTGTGGGGTGGGGAGCACACCAAGTCAGAGCCCTGCCCTGCCACGTCAATCCCCATGCCAGGGCCTGACCACCAAGTCCACACGGCCTAGGGTTCCACACACCGAGGCAACCACATTCTTCATGTCACCAATGCCAGGCAAGGCACAAGGCAGAGAACACAAGTCAACTCTACTCACAGTCTGGTGAGCTTTGGCGTGCTCTGGAAAAGCAATTCTGGAAGGACTTGGAGCTTATTCTTGTTCAGGCGCCTAAAGAGGAACAAAAGAACGAAAGGATGTCAAAGGGATCATTACATCGGATCAGATGTATTCAGATACCACTTCAATCAATCAACAAGTATTAAAAGATTCCTTCCAGATCTTTCAATATGTGTGTAGCATATTCTGTCTTGGTTGGGCTTGTAGTCAGGTTGGGAATCCAAGGCAAAGGTCAGTCAGAAGCAAAACACAGCACGCGTGCCAGGCTGCCACTGCTCCATCACGAGTCTCGGACAGACGTCACTAATTGATCACAACATTCTTTCCCACGGACCCAAGACGAGACTCTTGAACTTTTCTCACCATGAGCTCTGGACAGCTATTACCAAGTGATGTAACTGGCATGTGAAATATGTCCCTAAAAACATAAATGAGATATTAGAGAAAATGTTTCAGACCCTAAATGGTGGTGGTGGTGGGAGCAGACAGCAGTTGCCATAGGAACGGGGAAGAGGGCATGGCAGATCACCATGGGTTGAGGGACCAGATGGAATCCCTGCTATTCTGGCTCTACAGACCAGCGGAGGGCTGCACTGAGGCTTCCATGGGTCCTTGACACTTCTGCCTTAGTAGGCTCCTTTCTCCATAAACATCTTTTTTAAAGATTACATTTTACAACGGTGTTGGTGTAAAAACAAATATACGAATATTATTATTAACATTTATTTTTACCTAGAAGTTCAGTTACCCTCTAATTTTAAAAGAAATCAAGACATTTTCATGGGTCCCTAACAGTATTTGTAGGCCTGTGGCACTGTCCCTACTGTTCCCAATGGAGAAGTCAGTTCTGGGTCAGGGACCAAGGTCTGGGTATGCGATGCGGCTTGAGGAAACACTTAGCTCAGTCGGGATGACCCAAATTGAATGGTGGCCAACAGAGCCATCAGAGTCTCTCCTGAGCACGGTCAATGCTAAATTCCTACAGAAAAGAAGGCCACCTTGAGATTTTAGGACTCTGAGTCATTGTTGCAGTCCCCATGAAGGCTGCTTTCTTGGGAGTGTTAAGCTCTGCCCTGAAGACTTGACACAGCCTAATCCTGGAAAAGGGGAAACCACCCAAACTGCTACAAAAGCATAGACCTCACAGACCCCAGAACCTTCTAAAGTCAAAGAGCAGTTCACAGCCTGGATGGATTTCCCCCCCCTAGACTGAACTGAATGACTTATTACATGGGATAACTATATGAGTGCTAAGGAGTACCCCATCTGAGTACTAAGTAAATTGAAAAACAAAAAAGGTGAGCTTTTTCCCAGCTTCAGGCCCCAAAGTCCGAGATCTCCACCCGACCCCCACCTCCTCCACCAAGCAGACATAATTCACTATTTGCGATTATGCTTCTATTTCTCCCCCTCCCCCCCAACTTTCATCCTAGGTCTGTGGACAAAAACTTCAGAGGGCCAAGGGACTAGAAGGAGGTCACACAGGACAAAGCATGTGAAAGAGGAGCATTTGAGACTTCATATAATAAGCCTCCTGTCGAAAAGTGTGCCATTCAGCCCTGACAGGTCACGCAGCATGTGGGCAGGGGTGGGTCAGTGACGCTGACCGCAAGACTCCTGATTGGAAGGAGGCAGGGCTGGAGAGTTGAATGAGATAAGAACCAATTCCTTGCTCCCTCTACGGAGGCCTGACTCTTATACCAGTGCTCTTTTTTTGTTTTTCTATTTTTAAAAATTGTGGTAAAATCATATAACACAAAATTTACCATCTTAACAATCTGTTCAGTGTACAGTTAGCTCAGTAGTATTGAGTATATTCACATTGTTGAGCAACAGATCTCCAGAACTTTTTCATCTTGCAAAACTGTAACTTTGTTCCTATTAAACAACAACTCCCCATGACCCCTCTCCCAGCCCCTGGCAACCACCATTCCATTTTCTGTCTCTATGAATTTGACTGGGGCTCTGTCAAATGCAACGAGTGCCTGCTCTTCATGTGTGCCTGTCACCAAAGTGTAAGGTGAGGTGCTCAGGGAAGAGCATCTAGTTTCTTGTTTCAAGTTAGCAATAACAGGTAGAAGCAACCGGTTCTGAGGAAAGCATGATATTAGGACTTTGGGGTGAGCCAGGTCCCTGGGCTCAGGTCTAGCTGTATCATGATCACACTAAGAGATCTGGAGCAAGTGACCTGGCCCTTTGGACCTCAGTTTTCCATGTTCAAAATGACACTACAGCTTTGGTTATAGTGATTCTTTTTTTTTTTTTCAGTTGGAGTCTCACTCCGTCGCCCAAGCTAGGCTTCAGCAATCCTCCCACCTCAGCCTTCCAAGTAGCCGGGACTACAAGCGTGCACTACCACACCAGACTAATTTTTTATTTATTGTAGAGATGAGGTCTCGCCAAGTTGCTCGCGTCAATCTCAAACCTGCGGGCTCAGTCAATCCATTTGCCTCGGTCCCCCAAAGTGCTAGGATTACAGGCTGAGCCACTGAGCCAGGCCTATAGTGATTCTTAAGTGACACAGTGTATGTACAAGTGTTTAGCATCACTGAAAGAGTGTGGCAAGTTTAATAACAATGACGTAGATTGAGTACTACCTGCATGTCAAGCACCATGCTGCACGCTGCATGGACAGGATCCCAAATACAGGGGTGTTTGAGGAAAGTATTATTATTTATCCTATCTCATGGGTAAGAAATCTGAAACCTGGGGATGTCTAACACATCCCCAAGACTACAGCATTAAGAAGTGGTAGTGTGGCCGGGTTTAGTGGTTCAGTCTGTAATTCCCGCATTTTGGGAGGCCTAGTCAAGTGGATTTCCTGAGCCTGTGGGTTTGAGATCAGCCAGGTAACTTGGCAAGACCTCGTCTCTACAATAAATCAAAAATTAGCCAGGTGTGGTAGCATGCGCCTGTAGTTCTGACTACTTGGAAGGCTAAGGAAGAAGGATCGCTGGAATCCAGCAGGTCAACGCTGGGATGGCTGTGAGTGTGCCATTGCACTCCAGCTTGGGCAATGAGTGAGATTCCAACTCAAAAAAAAAAAAAAAAAGAAGAAGTGGTAGTGGCAGGATCTGAACCCAGGCCCTCTCACTCCAGAGCTCTGACTCTCAACCACTGTGTACTTAAAGCCTTTCAATATGGCAACTCTCTTCCTCTTTCCCTTTCTTCCCTTTACTCTGCTGCTTTTCATCCAGGGTTTCATCCACCTCATCCTAGACAATGATCCATGCTGGGGTCAACACCGTCTTTCCTGAAAAGGACCCCCTTGGATGTCCCCAAGGCAAGAAATGGGTCTCTGTGTGGGTCTCTCTGGAATCACCCTCTATTGTCAGTTAGACAAAGCCTAGTAGAGTTTCATTCAGACAACTAGGTAAAAATTCCTAAATTCCAGTCTGCGGCTGCCTACAATGAGTAGGGTGTTTAGAGTGCTGAAAGCCTTAAACCAGAGTTGAAGCTAAAAATAAAACCAGTTGGCTCTGAGGCTCCTGGAAGGGAAGGAAACATTTTCAGTTCTTTGCCAGTATTTGTGGCTGGACAAAAATAAAAAATGTAACCAAATTTAGCCAATTGTGCTCTGTCCACTCCTTCATAAACCCTGAGTGAGGATTCTGGGGTGGCCAGCTGGATTCTGCTCCCAAAAGCCTTGGGGCCCTTTACCAAGCCCTCATCCGGGGCAGGTCTGGTAGTCTGTATCAGAAGGAACAAGATGCTGTATTTTCAGGTCATTCTAGGATTTATTCATGTTTACTTAGTGAACAGCCTGGCCCGAAAGGTCTTCCTCGAAAAGCTGATGAGGGTGCACTTCCCATGTGGCCACTATGAAGGCAGTCCTGAGCAGGAAAATGAACAGAATGAGATGTGCTGTTCTACTGATGGAGAAACACGTTAAGGACTGCATTGCAGATGAGGCTCCTGGCCAAGGTGCACTCATGCCATCTGCTGCTCTGTCACTCTGGGCCCAGAGGTGGAAGTCTCCTGCCACAATTCAAGCTGGAGGTAAATCCGTGATTCCTGAGGGGGGAATAATATGGAATGGGATCCATATGAGGATAGAACCGAGGATGTCAGCAAACGGGATGTGGGCTAGGTCAATGATAAAGTAAGGCCCATCCAGGTATCCCCCATCTCTCTGAGAGCAAAACTTCTCAGCTTTCCTGCTGAAACAATGGGGAACATAAAGGCCAAAAGCCCATGGCTACTAAGGTGTTAGGTCTTATTTTCGGCCTTAGCTATGAGGCTCCAGGAGACAGACCCTTGTCTTTGTGGAACCTCTGAAGGCCTTCTTGGATGTTCCAGGGTGTAAGATATAACTAGATGTTTTTATCACTTTGTTTGTTGAACTCATCCGTTTATCCATCCATCTAACTAACTATCCATCCATCCATCCATTCATCCATTCACCCATCTAACCAACCATGCATTTATCCATCCATCTGAACATCCATCCATCCATCCATCCACCCACCCATCTATCCAATCACTCATTTATCTGTCCATCTAACCACCATCCGCCCATTCATTCTTCCATTTCTCCAGTCATTTTTCAACATGGCCATACAATGACGAAGAAGGAGCGATCCCTTCCTTTTTAAGAGTGCCATGCACCAGTGGAGGAGATAGACATGAAAACAAAAAATTGCACCATGACTCGTAAGCAAAAGTGTTGTGGGATCACAGCGGAGAGGCAGCAAGCCCAGTCCTGGTTCAAGGAAAGCTTCCCAAAGAAAGTGGTTTCGAGTTTAGGAGGTCTCATGGGGGACCAGGAGACCCATGAGCATTTAGGGAACATGGAGGTGACTTGAGAACATAAGAAATAAAGGTGTACAACTAGGCAGAGTTTGTACCATGAGAGTCTGTGGGTCACAATAAAGGATTTGTGCTTGGCCTTTTACAGAGTAAAAGGGAGCCATAGAAAGGATTTGAGCAAGAGCGTGATCATCTGGTTTGGATTTTAGAAAGTTCTCCTCAATAGCAGTAAATCTGGTTTGGAAATGGGTGAAATTAGAAGCAAGGAAATAAGTTAAGAGGGCTCTTGAGTAATCACTGTGTCGGTGTGAAGACCTGATTAAGGATGAGAGTGGTACCGGTATGTAGGAGATAGATGGGAGGCATAATCAGCAGGGTTTTGTGACTGTACCTGAGGGTCAGGAGTGGAGGTATTCAAAGTGGCTCCCAAGGTCCCAGCATGGGTAACTAATTGATCAGTCAAAATTACCAATCACTAATAAGAGGAATAGAGAAGGGAGGAACACCACACAGAAGGTGATATGTTTAGATTCAGGATTTCTATAACAGTACTCATATATGTTTTGACAACTAATAGCAGTGGTTGGTAATCAAACGAAAACCATGAGTCAGGCATAGTACTAACCCATTCATAAGCACTACCTCATTTAATCTCCACAGAAACACATAGAGGCCAACGTTCTGAATATCCCTATAATAAGGAAACAGAGGCATAAGAGGTTAAGGAACTCGCCCAAAGTCAAACTTGGCCAACATGATGTTGGTGGGACTTGAACCCAGATGTCTAATGCTAAACTTGGGCTTCTAATTACTATGCATAATGACATTCAGGATAGCTGTTTATTATACACAACTAGTATGTGTGGGTCTCACCTTGTCATTAAGTTCTGAGGGTCCTTAAGAGTTGTGTTCCAGCAGCATCCAACACAGCACCAGGTACCCAAGGAACCTTCCCGAAGGGCCTAGTGAATTTCATGAGTAAATCAAAAGGTAAAAGTGGGCATCTATAGAAGCCTGATGATAATCGGTAGGCTTCCTAGGTTAGGAGGCCATCCTTTTTGGGGTGAACAGTATCTTCCAAAGGTCTGCTTGCCTGAGTCTATCTTTACCCTCCAGAAACTTCTTGTACACTCAGCGTCTGGACATATCTGCTTTACTAACAAACAAGTCAAGAAGGGGGCAGGGCTCAGTTCTTCCCCTCCTATGCAAAGGACAGGGTAAGGGGCCTCCAGGGCTGGGCATGGCCCACCGCACACCAAGTCCCTTCCTTTTCTCAAGGAGGTTTCCACTAAGGCCTGAGGGAGGGAGAAAGCCAATGTGCACCAACCCTAAAGGACACCAGGACTGCTTGCTTTAGTAATGAATTCGGTGGGTTCCCCTTCCCCAGGCAATCTCTTAGGCAGCCTGGATTCTCTCTCAGTCTACTGGTACTTTCAGAGATACCCACTTGTCTAAGCAGCAAGGACCAAAGTAATTGTATTATCGGAAGCAGAAGCTACAAGCAGTCTCCAATGGAGAGAGGGGAAGGGACAGCTCCAAGCCAGGAAGCCCCAGAGATGACAGTAGGCCCCAGGGTGAGGGAGAACCAAACTGTAGAGGCTCAGCTCATCAAGTCCCAGCATCCCTGAGGACATACAGATGTCACTATAAGTCGGCGGCAAAAACTTGAACTTTGGAGAGTCAAAAAAGCAGAGAACTCTAAACAATTGTTTGCTGTGGCCATGGATGGCCTCACATTTGACTGGTTTCCTTACCTGTTAGAGAAAAAAAAACCCAATTCAGGGTTTTTTTTCCTGCTATGCAGGTTTTCATAATGCAAATTGGATATATCTTGCTCAATTCAGTAAGAAACCTGACTTGTGATGGTTGTTGTTTTATATAACTGTCACCCTCAGGAGAGATCCCTACCTGTGTGCCAAGAAACCTTAATAGCCCATAGCCTCAATCCCATGGCCACATTAGTTGAATGACCACTGTTCTTTGCCTTCAAGGCTTCCTTTTTGAGGGAGGAGGAGGATAAACAACTTAACTGAGATACAATGGCACTTCATTTTGATAGCAATTATGGATCAACCCAGAATTTCTTTTGATGGTTTAGAAGCAAGGTGACCTAAGATTTGTCTTTCATTTGCTTGATGACATTTAGGTTGGCTTGTGCCAGTTTTGAAAAACAGTTCTTTTTTAGTTTGTAACTTTCGAATGTCTTAGTAGCAATTAAAAACCTTGACATTTTGTAAGAGAAATTGCTTTGTGGTCTTACTCTAAAATTCCGGCCTCTGGGTAGTTTTTTCCCTCATTGAAGTTGTTTACAAGAACCCTTTTAAAAAATAACTTAAAGATTATTTTAGGAACACAATTATTAGGTAATAGCAAAACATGTACCTCATGGGATACCTGAGAGGGTTGAATGGTTTCACATCTGCAAAAAGGTCTTGCAGAGTTTCTCAAGGGCTCAATAAATGGTAGCTGCTGCAGCTACTGTTATTATCATTATCATAGTCCCTGGAGGTCCCAAGAGCTCGGAAATCCAAAAGATTTATTTCTCCTTCATAGATGACTGTATTGGTCAGCAAGGCAGTAACAAATGAACTCCAAAATCTCACTGGGTTAACACAATAAACACTTATTCCACATTCATGTAAAGGGCTTATTCCATCTTGTATGACACTATAGAGAACATGTGACCTCCAAGGCCACTGTGACAGGAAAAGAGGGAGGGAGGAAACACACCTCGCCTAACTCCCTTGATCCGGTAGGGACTCATATCATTCTCACACTATTGGCCAGAACTAGTCACATGGCACAAACCTAACTGCAAAGGAAGCTGAGAAATCCATAGGAACACTTGGATATTTGCCGAAGACTATCCCAACAACCAACAAGTTTTAAGTATCAAAGCAACAAAGATCATAGCACTTACTATGTGTTATGTGTTACCTTAGGTATTTTAGCTGTATTATCTCAATTCACCCTTAAAGCAACTCTTGAAGTAGGCATTATCATGGTCATTATCCTAGATAAGGAAACGGAGGCACAGAGAGGTTTTGCAGTTTATCCAAAGTCACATAGATGGTAAGTAAGGCTTGAGCAGAGGTCTCTCAGATACCAAACCCTGTCATTTTTAACCCCTTTGCCATTCTGCTTCCTTAACTTTTTGGTGCTTGGTTGACCAGGAAACTGCCCATTAATTCTGAGAGGGATGCCAGTAACAAGAAATATTTGCCCATTGTATAACTGGAGAAACTGAATCAAAGCAGACTAGGAAAGACCCTGTGTCCCTTGGCCTTACTGCCAAAGGTCTATTTGCTGGCCCTGCTCCTCTGATTTCAGAAGTCTCTGAGACAGGAAATCACCGCCCCCAGGACAGGTGGGGAAGCCCAGGCTATCTGTTAAGAGCATCTATCCTGATTTCTCTTAGAACTAATGGGTCTGTTCATTCAAAACTTCCCTGAGTGCATTCTTGGTCCCGGTCTGCCCTTACAGTGGCTCTAGGAGTCCTATAAATATGCAGTTCTAGAGAACTCTGGGGCTGGCTCAAGATCTCACCTTACTGAGACCCAGCTCAAGAACACAGCATAGAAAGACAACAAGCACAAAGCCCCCCAAACAACTTCTTTTAACCTCTGCTGCACCTCACATTGGACTCATTCTCCTCCAATTATACGGCTATTAGTGAAATGCAATCAATGGCCTAAAGCTGCCTTGCCTCTGACCCCTGCCCCAGCTGTTGCCACATGTCCAAATGCCCCAGCATCCAGAAGACCTGGATTTCAGGAGGAAAGGAAAAGGTGGAGGAGAAGGGCAAGAGTCTGGGTCTACACAGCTGTGGTTTAAAAAACAAAAAACAGCTCTGTAGAGAATGAGCCAAAGGGTACTGAGAGTCCTCTGGTTCCAGGGTGACTGACCCACAAGCCAATGTCATTTGTGCCTAAAACAATGCAATGTAACCCACAGAGGCTACACTGAACAGTCTGCTTTATCTAGGAATAATGTCAAGGGCATGGGTCTTTGCGGATCCCCCAGAGGATTGCACATAGGACTACATTACTATACCGAGGGCTCAGAATCCATCCACACACATACACACACGTATGCACACCCACATCCCCTACAAACATAATGCGCATGCAACTTAACAGGGTCATTTACAGCTTCAGAGCTGGCCAGACACATTCCAGGCAGTCAGACCACGTGGCCATGGCCAGCGCTCAGATCCCCACAGTGACCTCTTCACCTCACATCTCATAATGGGGCAACAGGGCGGAAGCTCCCCAGATTCAAGACTCAGGCCTGGATCCCTTCTGAGATAGTCTAGTACAGCTAGACTAACAGCTTTGCCTGACTCAGGGTTTTTGTACATGCTGTTGTTCCCTTCTCTGGGAATATTCTTTGCACTGCTACCAGAGTAGCAACCACAGAGGTGTTAAAAGGCAGTCAAATTCTGGAAATAATCTGAAGGTAGAACAGACAGGACTTGCTGATGGATTGGAGGTGAGGAATGAGAGTGAGGGAGGTCAAGGATGAGGCTGAGATTTGGGTTTGTGCATCTAAAACTTTGGAGATGCTGTTACCCAAGAGAGGGGAAGAGTGTGGGTAAAGCAGGGTTGAGGCAGAAGGAACAGAGGTACATTACATTTAATATATCTATATACATCCAAGTACAGATGCCCAATTGACAATGGAATATACAAACCTGGGGTTCAGAGGTAAGACCAAGATAGAGATATGTAAGCGTATTGAAAGCCATAAATCTGGATATGGTTACCATGGGAGATGAAGATAAAGACGGCAAGAGGAATATGGGCTGAGTCCTGGATTGCACCATCTGTTGGAGACCAGAGCAACGAGAGAGTGGAGTTGTGGAGACCAAATGAAGAAAATGGTCCAAGGAAGGAGGGAAAAGGGGAGGAATTTATCAAGTGCCACTGAGAGGTAGAGAAAGATGAGGATAACATTATTCTCTTTTCCACAGAGACTGAGAAGGGGTAAGGAGGTATTAGATGACTGAAAAGAGAAGGTGAGAAATCGCTGTCCAGGAGAGGCTAGTGGGTTGCCGGATGGCAGCAAGTGCCCACTTGAGGTTAGTGATCACAAGGTGCAGTGAGATTCATCCACAAAAGTGTGTGGTTTTCTGCAGCCACGTTCAAGTTCCCGTGTAAGAGGGTGAAAACAACAGAAGGTTGTGTTCAGCCAAGGTTAGGATGTTTCCAGGTAACCATGATGGTGGAAGAGAGGGGTCAGGGAGTGTGGATGTGCTTATAATGATTATAAAAATGGGCCATGAAATCTATGCTGGGTAAAGAGGGAAGGGTGGATCATTAGGCTGATGAGCAATGAGGGTAAGACGACAGTCCACGAATTACAGACCCCTGTAGGGTCTAAGAACTCCTGGACAGGGTGGTGGGCTGAGGCTTAGGAATGCTACACTATATCATCCTAGCTAGAGCAGTGTGACTTTGTGTAACCATGGCACCTCTTTGAGCCTTGGTTTCCCCTATCAACAAAACGAGTGGGATGGATGAGATGATTCCTAAGATCACTGGTTCTATTCTCCTTATTCTGAGCACTGGAGAGAATACTTGAATTCTAAGTCCACCACTCATTGAGCTGTGTGCCCTTGAGATTTAACCTCCATGCCTCTTGGTTTCTTCATATGAAAAATGGGAGTGGTATCTAGTAGTACATGCATTCAAATGTTTAGTGCCATGCTAAGAGGGTCACTGTTTTGCTCACTGCAATTCAGAGCCTAGCAACAGGGAGGTGCTCAATAAAGATTTGCTGACTGGACAGTTGGTTCACTAGTTGGTTGATTGGACAGTTGGTTGAATGAATGAATGAATGAATGTGTGACTATCTAATGAACCTATTGCACAGAATGACAAATGCGAAGAAGAGGCCAAACTTTGTGAAAACTGACAGTGCTTTCAGTGGTGGTGTGGCACTGCCCAAGAACCTTTGCTGTCTATTTCACTTCAAGCTATTAAAACCAGAGTATTTCATTAGGAACCTTCCAGAATATTACAGTTAGGTTACCCAACAGTCACAATTACAACAGCACAGACAAAACACCTGACCCACACTGCTTGAGAGCAGGTCCTGAGAGCTTGGAGGACAAGGCCCACAGCAGCGGGTGTGTGCAGGGGGTGAGGAAGGAAGCAGAGGCAGCTTCAGAGCAGAGTGAAGCAGGAGTCAGGGTGGGACCCTACACCAGCTGAGGCATCCACGTGAGGTTTCTATATCGGCACAGTGAAGGAAAAGGCAGAGGGCCCCCAAAGTCTAGCATTCTCTTCTCTGTGCTGCCTGGAAATAAATATGGAAGTGCTAGTTGAGGGCAGGAGAAAAGGACTGAGAATTCCTTAGAATGTGGCACTGTGGTTGGGCTTGGTGGCTCAGCAGCCTGTAGTCCCAGCACTTTGGGAGGCTGAGGTGAGTGGATTGCCTGAGCCCGCGGGTTTGAGAACAGCCTGGGCAACTTGGCGAGACCTGGTCTCTACAACAAATCAAAAAATTAGCTGGGCGTGGTAGCACGTGCCTGTAGTTCCGGCTACTTGGACGGCTGAGGTGGAAGGATTGCTGGAGCCCAGTGGTTTGATGCTGGGGTAGCCATGAGTGTGCCACTGCACTCCAGCCTAGACAACAGAGTGAGACTCCAATTCAAAAAAAAAAAAATGTAGCATCATTCTGCAGAAGCATATTCCTTCAAGACTGCTCCTTGAGCAGCCTATGGTTAATAGTGAGTCGTTTCTACTAGGAATTAAGAGAAGAATACTTCAGGCAGCTATGAGGATTTTTCTCCCTTAAGATCCCCAAAACAATGCAGCAAAGCTGATCCCAATCCCGATGGCATAAGCACAGCCTACCATAGAATCTCCAGGCACTTTCCAGGTTATTCTAGGCCCTTGGTCTGGGTCTCCAACCCCATTGACCCACAGGTAAGAAACTGACAGATGCAAATTGAAAGAGAAATATTCTAGCTGGTAGATGTCAGGGAGGGCAGGTGCAACTCAGCACAAATTTTCTGAAAGTGTACTGTTTAAAATGATCCTGTTTGAACCCACTGGCCTTTTCTTTTGTTCTGAGTAAGTTCAAAGTGAAGGGGGAAATGTCATGACAGCGAAAGAGTCAAACATTCCTAGCTTGTGACTGACAAATTTCTCTTTCATTTTCTGCTCAACACTCGCCCTCTGCAAATCTGTTAATGATGGTGTACTTCTCTGTATGTTTATCTAGGCATTTTAGAGCTATATTTACATATCTAGCAACAACAACAAAAAAGATCTTTAAAGCCTCCTCTGGCATGAGCCAAAGAATGTAGAGTGATTATCTGTGACGGATTCTAATCTATAGCTAATTAGCATTTTTCCTTCTCATAGCATTTCCTTCCTGATTCAGGCCCAAAGTTTTTTTCCTTATTATTTTTTCCTAGAAAAGGAAGATACCTGAGTATTATTAGAACTTTGGGATGGAAAGGAAACAGGGTGAAAAGGGCCACTTTTATCACTTTGGTCAGATTGAATCTTCCTTTGCTATTATTCCCTTTTTTTGAATGCTATTCCAGCAAGAAAAGAATTTCTCAACACTCTGACTATTGCATTTGAACTCAGTCTGCAGAAATAGTTTAAGAGCCCCAGCTCACCTCACTCACTTCCACCTTGGGCAAGCAGCTCCACATCCTGACCACAGCTTCGAGATCCCATCCAAACTTGCTGGTGTCTCAAGCTGAATCCCAGATGTTCACTTAGTAAGAAATAAATGAATGGCCCAAGCTGTGGACTAAACCAGGGATCCTCACAAATAGATTCCAGGTGTGCTGGCCTCTAGACTACTATCTCTCTCTGTTTTGCCTGCACTCACACACACAACACAACACAAGTTCTATCCTGGAAAGAATTCAACACCATTTCCAGAGTCAGAGCTAATACAGGATGGATATAGTTAGTTACTTCACATGAATTACATCTTTTCAATTGTGGATGAAAGCAAAGAACTCCAAATGCATACTTATTTGCTTTCAACGACCAATGTCATGATGTGTTTGGTGATCAGACTCAGCTTAGGCCTGAAAGAGCTTAGAATTGCTAAACTACCTGGATTGTCATCCTTTTTCATTATCAACCTTAGCTTAGCTACCTCTCGTGTTTCTATGTGCTGGGATCTGAATGTTTGTGTCTCCCTTAAAATGCATGTATTGACATCCTAACCCGGAAGGTGATGATGTTAGGAGGAGGAGTCTGAGGAGTCTCTGGAAGGTGATTTGGTTATGAGGGTGGCGATCTCATAAGTGGGATTGGTACCCTTATAATAAAAGACCCCAGAGAGTTTCCTTGTCCCTTCCACCATGTGAGAATGCAGGTAGAAGATGCCATCTATGAACTAGACAGTGGGTCCTCACCAGACACCAAATTGCTGGCACCTTGATCTTGGACTTTGCAGCCTCCAGAGCTGTCAAAAACAAGTTTCTGTGATTTATAAACCACCCAGTCTATAGTAGTTTGCTACAGCAGCCTGAATGGACTAAAACTATGTAACTCATCTTACTGCAGACTTAATAAGCACCTACTGGGGGCAAACAATGTAGAGAAGAGAGGAAAAGACAAGATCTGCCCTCAAGGAACTCACAGTCCTATTAAAACAGCAAAATTAAAGTTGGTCAATTATAAATTGTTTAAGAAATTCAATATTGACCAAGTACCTATTCTGTGTCATGCTCTGAGATGCAAAATCCAAATTCCTCCTTAAGGAAGTTGCAGTCTAGTGGGGAAGATAAGTCCGCTAGCACCACAAGAACATGTGAGGTGCACTAAGACATAAGTAAATTCAGGAAGAAGTGGGAGAAGTCTTTACGGCAAGTGGCTTTCCATGACAGCGCACAGTGAGGCAACCATCATGACCCAGGCAACTGAGCTAAGAAGGAAGACTAGACGGTGTCAAGGCTTGTTGAAGGCCAGTGGGTCCCCAAATCCAGTTGTTCTACCTCTTGAGGTTTCAGAGGGCAAATGCATGCACAAGAATGTTTATTTGAATCATATTTTCTACATTTTTACAAAAATTTATAATTTTCTCATGGCCGTTGTTACTTAAGGAAAGGCTAAGGAAAAAGAAAGGAAGTTGACTTAAAGTCAAATTAAAGAAAATAATAAATAATAACAGTACAGGTGTCACATGAATTGATAAAAACCATGAAGAGGTTACAGAAAGTACTGACATTTGGGAAACACTGTGTTGCTGAGTGTCTGGCTATTGAAGTTTACTGGATAGGACTGGCATGCAGAAAGCCAGAGAGTAGGAAACTCAGGGAGTGACCTGCAGGATGTATTGGGGAGTAGGGGTTGAAATGGGAGTTGATGGGGCAAACATGACAGAGAACATTGCATGAGTCAAAGAGGAACAGAACTAGGAATGAATGGAAGAAACAGGAGGGGATAAGCCAAGACTTGGTGGCCCACTGCATGAAGCCAACTGGAGCAGACAGACGGAGTGGTAGATTGCATCACTGTTTCCGATTCTTCCCCCCTTCTCTGTTAGAGAGTTATTCATCCAAAGTTTTGGCCATGTGTCTTTGCAGTGTCTCCCATTAGAGTGGGCAGCATATACTCCCTTGCTGTGTTGACATTAGGCTTGGCCATGTATCTTAATTCGATCAACAGAAGGTTGGTAGACATGATGTGAGCACAGGCTTTAAATGTGTTTGTGTGACTTGGCTTGATCTCGTCTCTTGTTCTTTTTGTTGTCAAAAAATATGTCCTGGATAACCATGAGTCCAAGGAGAAGGAGAAGTCACCAGGAAAGTCCTGAGCCCAGTTCGCAACCTGAATCCAAGCCCAGTTGAGCCCAGTTAAGACCAGCTAAACTCAGCCAAACCTAACCAACTCACAACTCATAAACAAAAAATAAATAAATAAACCACTGAGATTCTAAGGTGGTTTGGCTAGAAGGAAAAACTAATGGAGGAGGAGGAACTGGGGTGAGACTGCAGTAGTTTCATGACTGGTCTCCTTTTTTTCTACTCCTACACCTACATTTTATTTTCCACCAGCAGCAAGACTGATCATTTCAAAACCCAGGTTCATCAAGTCACTCCTTTGCTCAAAGCCCTCCAACAGCTTCCAGCTCACCTGGAGTGGAAGTCAAGTCCTTACAATGGGCTGCACAATCCCACATGATCCATCCACCTTCTTATCCCTTCACCTCTCAACATTCACCTCCTAACACTTTCCCACTTTCTCACTCTGTTCCAGCCACATGGTGTCCCTGCTACCCTGGATTACATCTTTTGATGCATTCTTCTTTGGGGCTCATCCTTGCTTTCTTCTTCCTAGAAAACACTTCCCTCAATAGCTGACATCTTCACCTCCTGTAGATCTCTGCTCACACATTCCTTTCTCCGGATCTTCCTTGAGTAAGCCATGGACGTTGCAACTCATCCCTGTCCTCTCACCCTGTTCTCACTCCCCTGCATTATTTTTCTCAAAGCACTGATCTAACCTTTTGCATATTTTACTTATTTTGTTTACTGTCTTCTACCTCCACTGGAATATAAGTTCCATGTGGGTAAGGATTGTTTTTTCAATTTCCACTGTGTCCCCAGCACCAAGAACAGCATCTGGCACATGACCCAATCAATATCTGTGAGATAAATGAGTCAAGGAAACATCCAGGTTTCTATCCTGGGACAATAGGCATGACAGGGATGGCTCTGACGGACTCAGAAGCTTGGAAGGAGAAACGGGTACGGTATGAAGCAAGAGCAGCCAAAAGAGGCTGCCAAGATGGCAAGGAACAGGTGAAGATCGAGGACACAGAGAGCAGTATCCCCTTGAGGCGAGAACCAAGCCATGGGCATCGGCAGAGTCTATCACTTACTACTCAGGGCAACTGACCCAACTCACCAAGTCTCAGTCTTCTCATCTGTTCCATGGAAAGAACGCAAAAACCCCCCTATGCCAAAGGAGTTGTGAGGATTAATTGAGATAATGTAAATGCCAAAGTGCCCTGCCTAACATAAATAAGTGCTCAAGACCTGGTTCCAAGTCAGTCAGCATCCCCCACACACAGAGTCCATCAAAGGGGAAAGAAGATGACACATGGGAGTTTGCTGATCTGTAAGGTAGCAAAAAGTCAATACCAGGTCTCAGGGGAAGCACTGTGTAAGGCAGTGGTTATAAAAGGCTCCCACAAGGGCCTTCCAGAGGAACTGGGGTGTGGAAAGAGAAGAGAGGCAGAGGAAAACCCAAGAACCGCAATGAGGAAGTGGGAACAACCAAGGCCTGTCTGGGAGACTGGGAGGAGGCTGGTGTGGCTAAAGGAGCCCTCCAGAGAGTCATAATAAAACCCGGTGGGGAAAGCAGGGCAGGTCTGCAAGGGTGAGAGGTGGAAGGGAGGGAGGGTGGTGGTGGAAATGGGTGGAGTTCTTTAACACCAGCATCCTGACTAGGTACCACCCTATATTTCACAGGGACTCCCCTTAGTGGAATGAATGGCGTATGCTGCTCTGGAAAGAATCCAACCTGACATCTCCTTGAGGACATCCCGTAGGCATGTGCACCATGGACAGCGTTGTCTCTGTCCATCCCAAACCTAGTCCCCACCTCAGGGAATGGCTGTTCTTTCATGCTCACTCCTTTCTACCTGGCACTCCCTGTGCTCAATCAACAGCAGCATGTGGTGAGATTTGCCTCCTTAATTATGTATCCACACAATTCTCATCTCCTAACTCCACCACCACTGCCCTAGTCTTCCTCTGCATTCCTGAAAAGAGCTCCCACTGGCCTCCTTGCCGCCAATCTTGTTCTGCAACCTCCCACTCAACCCTTAACTTCATCCTCTTTATTGCAGATGGGATGATTGCCCTATAATACAAATTTAATTATGGTGTTCCCCACTGGAAATCTTTCAGGAGCTCCCACTGCCCTCAGAAAATCATCAGAACATCTTGATGCTACTTGCAAAGCTCTGTGTCATCTGTCCTCTGCCCTCCCTCCCCACCAGCCATGATAAATTTCATTCAGCTACTAAATGTACTCTGCACACTCTCCCCTTTGTAAATGTTGTTCCTTCCATCTGGAATACTTTTCCCTTCTCCTTTACTTTATTAACTCCTCTTCGGCCTCCAGGTCTCAGCTGAGAGGTTGTCTCTTCTAGGAAGCCCGTCTGACCCTGCTCTCTACTCCCAGAATCCTTTGTCATTATTTTACTATACTGCAATTTCCTATTTACTTGTCTCTTTTATGAGAGAGCGAGTGCAGGGTGGCAAACATTTTCTACAAAATGTCAGGAATCATTTTGGGCTTTGTAAGCCTGGTGCTGTCTGTCACAACTACTCAATTCTGCTGGTGTGGGACAAAAGCAGCCATAAGCAATACACAACGAATGAGCATGGCTGAGTGCTGATATAACTTTATTTATAAAAACAGTGAGTGGGCCGAATGTGGACACGGGCTGTAGTTTGCCAAACCCTACTCTGATTTATCACTGTGTTCCTGGGCCTAGAAGAGTGCCCTGCATATCAAAGGGGCTCAATAAAGATGTCCAGAATAAAGCAGGGAAGACTGAATGAATATATGAATAAATGAATGGCACATTTCAAAGGTCAAGCTAACCATGCTTAAAAAACTTATTTTCCAGAATCAAATTCATGTTGTAGGAACTGTGTCTTTTCTTATTCTTTCATGTCTGAAGCCCTACCCAAAAATAATTATTATTATCTTTACTGAGTACCACTCTTTTAAACACTTTACCATGATTAATTGATTTCATTCTCAAAATAACCCTATGAACTATGAAATATTCTGAGAGAGGTCAAAGACAGGGTTATGCTGTGCCCTGGGTCAACTCCTCCTTCCCTAGAGACCCCAGCTCAGTGGGAATCCAGCCCCTTGGTTGGGCTGTTTCCCCCCACAGTCCTCATGGTTGGCCTGAATCCATGCCTCCCCTTGTCCCATTCAATCCATGCACCATGTCACTGGCCTGGGGTTGGCCAGGGAGTACTGACGGCCTGCCCGCCTAACCCTCTAATCCCCTTATCCGCAACCTCCAGCTCTGATGCTGCTCGCCTCTGCCCAATGGGCTCATCCCTGCTCCGGGTCCCCCTGACCCTTTGAGCTTCATTCTATCACTTTTTTCCTTCTCTCACCTTTTTTCTGCCCTCCCAGTAAGTTCTAATACCAGCCTGACACATTTCAAAGGCCAATGCACAATGGATTGTATCTAGAACTTGAAAAGTGTGAGAAAAATCCAAGAGATGAGAAAGCTCTGATAGAAGCAGTAGCAAGCTCAGCGGTCTTCCTATGGAGATTCGGCCAATTACCAGAAACACTTCCTTTGGCTGAAAAGCTCACCATTGAATCCGACTAGGCGAAGAACATGCTGTAATGTTAAACCCCAAAGGGCCGCTCTTTGCCCGAGGCCCTGATTTCATCTGTAAATCCTCGATGGTTATCTGAAGTATGTTACCCATGAGGATGTAAAGGCTCCCAACAAAAGCAGATTCCTCACTGAGAAGCCGAAGGCAGTGCTTTCAGCCCGAGTTTGTCTTTTCTCTCTTTCCTGGACATGGGTCTTTCTTGGCCTGTCATCCTGAACTCAGCAGTCCACCGAAGTGCTGGGTTGAATCTGACTTAAGAGTCGATTGGTACTGCTATTGCAGGCGCGTGGCTTGGATGTTAATTGCTCATTAGCTGTCTGTGCGTGCGGCGCCTCGGTCACACGACAAGAAAAAGAGTGCGTGCCACCCGTACCTGGGAGCCCAGCTACCGACACACGTGGAAACCATCGGGGAGACCTCAGGTTCAATCTGCAGCTTGGCCACATATTTATTTCTCACTAAAATAACATCTGGCTTTCATTTTTTGGTGACAACTCGTTTGGACAAGACCTTGAATAGGGTTTAAAAAAAAATTAGACTTTTCTACCCTTCCCCCAGCCTTGGGGAACTAAACTTTAAGGGCTTTTGTGAGCCAAGGGTGTGAATAAAAAATTGGTGTGGGGACTGCACGTGGGGTGTAAACAAGGACTTATTTGTTTCTTCTTATTAAAAGAAGATGACTCTCTGAGGAATTCACACACTCCCCACTTGTAAGGAGGGCGGAGTTCTTGAGGAGAACACATAGCAAGCTGTGTGTGTGTGTCTTAGGAGCTCACAGCTAAAGTACTTGGCAATTCTAGGGCTCGAGTGTATGGTGAGGGATTGGGATTCCAGTGTAGGATCACTGGGTTTGGGGAGCATGTTTGAACTCTGCATTGATCTGAGAGAACACAACACCATTGCCACAAACACTCTGCAGGTCTCATGAGGAGTTAGTGTCCCTGGCCCAGCCGGGGGGTTCCTGGGGGCCCCCATTACAGCACAGGTTCCAGAAGTCAGAGGCATTTATCTCTTTTGTTCTTCACTGTGACCTCCCCACCAGAGTGTCTGCTATAACAGGCAACAAACAAGTGACTTAAACCAGAGCAAATAAATACAATACTCAGGCTATATCACGATTCCAGGTCCTATCTGAGCCTACCTCTTTCCCAACATATGCCCAGAATATTGCCCACAATCCTGAGAAGAGGGAGGTCACCAGCCATGGGGTAATAAAGGATTCTGGAGACCAAAGACAAGATTCCTCACTGGCTGAAACACACAGGACCGAGACGGAATGGGAGCTCCTGTTTCCTGGCTGTCCAGCTGGGGGCATTCCTGAGGAAGAAATAGGGGTTGTACAGGAAGTGAGACCTTATGCAGGAAGTGTGACATCAGTGCCTCACGTCCAAACTTGAAATCTCATTCAGTGCCTACCACAGTACAGAGCATGATGCAAAATGCTTTGGAGATTTCGAAGAGTTAGGGATGGAGGAAGAGGGGGTTTGCTCTTAGACTTTCTTGGAGATCTTTTCATCAACCATATTCCTTTCTACCACAGACCATTTGCACACGCTGCTTGCTTACTAAATGCCCTTCAGGCCACCCCTCATTCTTCTGAATACCTTCAGATCTTTGCTCAATCATTATCTCAAGAAAGCATTCCCTGACCACCCCACCACCCCCACTATACTAAGTCAGATAGCTCTCCCTAGTATGCCTTTAGGCAACCGAGTATTTTTGCAGGGTTTTTATTACAACTGGAATTTTCCATTACCTTTTTTTCTGACTATTTAACAGATCTCTTCCACCACCTACATTGCAATACAGAATCCACTAGCCACATGTGGCTATTTAAATTTAAGTTAATTCAGCCAGGCATAGTGGCTCACATCTGTAATCCCAGTACTTTGAGAAGCTGCAGTGGGAGGATTGCTTGAGCTCAGAAGTTCAAGACCAGCTTAGGCAACATAAGGAGACCTCATCTCTACAAAAAAAAAAAAATTAAAAAATTAGCCAGGTATGGTGGTATGTACCTGTTGTCCCAGCTACTCGGAAGGCTAAGGTGGAGGGATTGCCTTAGCCCAGGAGGTCGAGGCTACAGTGAGCCATGAGCCACTGCACTCCAGCCTGGGCAGCAAAGTGAGTCTCCGACTCAAAAGAAAATTAATTAAAGTTAACTAAAATTTTTAAAAATTGCAGTCCTTCAGCTACATTGGCCACATTTTAAGTGCTCAGTAGCCATGGGGCTAGCAGCTATTATACTGGATAAAACACCTCCGTGACTGCAGAAGGTTCTATAAGAACCAGACTGTCCACTCCACGAAGACAGGCACCATGACAGTTATTACCTCCATTATATGCCTCTGCGGGTAGCACAGTACCTACCACATAGTGAGCGCTCATAAAATAGTTGCTGAATGGGTGAATGAGGCACCTTAACAACTGTGTGATGAAGACAGACTTGTAAACTAGAACAAGGCAGCGGATTCAGTGCTACAGGGGAGCCCAGAGGACAAGAGCATCATAGATCAGAAAGTTATTCTTGCAGGTAAGACTGGTATAGCCTTAGTGAAAGAAGCAACATTTATGTTGGGCTCTGAAGAGTGAGGAGGAGTTTAACAATGCAGAAGAGATAGAGTATTATAAACAGTCAGAGAAACCAGCACTTGAATAGGGCTATGGAATCAGGAAAGAGTGTGGCATTCCTGCGGAAGAGCAAGGATTCATCTTGAGTGGACCATGAGTGAAGGAACGTGAATTTAATTCACATGCAATCTCAGGTATGGTTACTGCACACCTACTGTGTGCCATTGCTGAATGCCACACACATGATCTCATTTGATATCTGCACCATCCTTGGAGGATATGTCCTATAAAATTCCCACCTACAGGTGAGAAGACTAGGAGCTTTATATGGATCCTATGGGCTCATACAGGTTAAATAACCTGATATAAAATCATATAACTTATAAGTAGCAATAATGTGATCACTGAAATGGTAAAGGCAGACAGCATGTCTGCCTGGCTCGCCATTCTATCACCTAGAATAGTGCTAGAACATAGTAGGGCCTCATTGATAGTTGCTGAATGAATAAGTGACCAAACATCTGCTTGACAGAGATGCCTCTAGCTGTAATGGAAGATGGATGGAAAGCAGAGGGGTTAGGAGTGCCACTGTTGGGTTAGACGCTCTAGGGTCAGAACTAGAGCTAAAACTTCCTCTCTGGGTAGCCTTGAGAATGTCTCTTTACCCTAGTGTGTATCATCTGACCAATGGCAATAATACTTTCCTGGATGGTGGTAAGGGTTAAACGAAGTAGATAATTCACATATCAGCTATCATGTAAATAACAGCTTATGGTATCAAGAGGTGACCAGAGCCTTGTCCCTTTCTCTAGGTTTTGAAGGACAGAAATGATAGAGCTATTATTCAGGTTGAATCCATCTGGGGCTTGTCAACAAAAGGAAAACCAGGGATAAGGAAGGAATCGAAGACTCTTAGAAGGATCTGAGGCTGGAGGCACTGGAAGGAAAATGATACTATGATCATTAGAGGTGGAGAAAGGTTTGGGTGCAAAATGAAGGCCACAGTGACTCCTTTTGAGCCCCGACATGGAAGTCCAGCTGAGACTGGAAAGGTGAAGAAATAGAGACACATTCAGGATAGCAAAGGATTCTTCTCCCTCAATCAAATAGCATTAACTCTGCCTAAACTTCTAAGAGCAGAGGCACCACCTCAAAGCACACCCCCCAAAACCACAGACTCAACTCCTCACTTGCTGAGAGTCCCAGGTAGACATCATCTTTGCCAAGAGCTGGTGAGCTGATGACTGCCAGGCAATTGTGCATAAGGCCACACCTTAGAGCCAGCAAAACAGACAGATAACAAAGCCAGCGGAGGCTTTGTAGCTTCCTGTTAGAACCTTGTCACTCCAAGCGTGGGCTAGGGATCAGCATCAGCATCGCTTGGGAGCTTGTGAAAAATGGCAGCATCTTAGGTCGCGCCCCCGATTTGCTGAGTCTGACTCTGTCAACCACATCTCCAGGTGACTCGTGGGCACACTAGAGGTTGAGGGTTTGGAGCTGTGCAGATGGATCGCCTCAATTCCAGTTCTGCGCTTCCTAGCTCTGTGACCTCAGGCAAGTGATTTAACATCCTGAAGCCTCTATTTCTTCATCCAGACAAAGGGGAAAACAAGAGCGCTCACTCACTGGACAGTTCTGAGGTTTACCCAAGATCATGCATATGGAAGTGGTTAACAGAGAGCTCGCAGCTGGTAATTGCTGAATTAAAGCTAGCAATGGTTATTAAGAACACAGTGTTCAAGGCAGGAGGCAGAATGCTGGTCCAATGGACCACTCTTCAGCTAATGAGATGTTCAAAAAGGGATGAGGGGTGAGGCTGCCACCAGCCCTGCCACGCTCCCTCATATGCACTGATTTCTCTCTTAAATGCTGGGAGCCTCCAACCCTAGAGAGTACTTGAACCAGATCTGGCCCATCCTCTTGGACTTACAGTTCAAGACAGACAAGATTAGGCTGAAAGCCAGTGTAAACAGTGGAATGGGCCCTGAATCACTCTCCTGATTAGATCAGCAAACATACCAGGACTCCTGCGTTCAGATACATTCCCTGAGGACAGAGGCAGATGCAAGAGGCTCCAGCCCTGCCCAGTGGTGGTTTATGATCAAAAGGAACAGAAAGACCACGGGAGAGGACTGACCCACCCCCCAGCACAGACCATGGCATCTGCTAACAAAAGAGGCAGAATAAGATTCCAGAGTGACAGTAGCAATCCCTAACTTTTCTTGAGTGCTTCCCGCCAGTGTGCTCAGTACTTGGTAGATTTCAACTAATTTAATCCCCCTAACATCCTTATGAGGTACAGACCATTATTAATCTCATTTTACAGATGATAAAATGGAGACTTGGAAAACTGAAGTTACCTGTCATACAATTCATCACACCATGAGTAAGTGGCCAAACTAGGACTTTTGCCAGGTGCAGAATGCAGCTCTCACCTCACCTGTACCTTAGCTGACCATCACGGCTCTCCTGCTGTCTGTGCATCTGCACTAATCAGAGGAGGCAGGGGTGGGGTCCGCTCTTGCATGCAGCAAGGGGCTAGCCTCACTGACCTAAAGATTCCTGGTCCTGCCTGAGGGAGGGCTTCTCGTCTTACTTAGCCTCAGTGGAAGCCAATGGTGACATGTTCTGGGACTCTTTTTCCATCCCAAGATATAGCCACATGAAACTTCCAAAAATGAAATCACAGAAGCAGTTTATCACCCTAAGTCCAAGGACATGCATCTACATGATGACAGGTAGATGATGAGCACTGCATGTTCCTCGAGTGGTTTTTCCTTCATTGCTCTCAGAGCCTTTTGAGACTTCGAGAAGTCTCTAGTTGCCAGGACTCAATGTTCTGTGTGAGACAGATGCTGAATCAGATGCAGATGCCATGATTTGCTGTTCCGTGTCTGCATCTTCGACTCAGTCCTCACCAGCATACCACGTGGCCAATGCAAATTGGTTGGGGATCCCATCCCAGCCCTCAATTCTCTAGTAGTGGCTTCCGGCTCCTCTCTTCAGACCCAGCATCGCCCTTACCTTTGCATGCTGCTCTGCTGTGGCTTTCCCAATAACCCTTGCCCTGGCCTTGGGACCCACAGTGCCTGGTGTGGCCAAAGGCCCCGTGGGAACCCCAGGCAGAGGCAAGACTAAATCAATCTACTTGGAAATAGGCCCTCTTTATGACAAGCTGGTAGATGGATCCTAGCCACAAGCAAGAAAAGCTGTAACTTGAAGGTTAAAACAAATCTATTAAAATAATTTCAATGGTTAGAAAAAAGTTGTGACTCTACAGCAAGCCTTGAGGATATATATTTTTTGGCTCTGGCTTTCTGACTTTCTTAAACTACACCAAATAAATGATTATCTTCTCCATCTATGAATAAAGCTGGCTCTGATTAGTATATGAGAACTCTCGCTCTCCCTCAAACACACACACACACACACACACACACACACACACACACACACACTCACAATCTCTCTAAGTTTGTATAAGAATAATTTCTGAGGCTGGGCACGGTGGCTCATGCTTGTAATCCCAACACTCTGGGAGGCTGAGACAGAGATTGCTTGAGTCCAGGAGTTTGAGACCAAACTGAGCAACCTTTGGGAACCTTGTCTCTACAAAAAATTAAAAAATTAGCTGGGTGTGGTGGTGTATGCCTGTAATCCCAGCTATTTGGAAGGCTGAAGTGGAAGGATCACCTGAGCCCAGAAGGTTGAGGTTACAGTAAGCCATGATCGTGCCACTGCACTCCAGGATCGGTGACAGAGTAAGACCCTGACTCAATCAATCAATCAATCAATAGAATAATTTCTGGAAGCGTACAAAAGGAAAAAAAAAAAAAGGCAACAGCTACATTTAGGAAGGAAAACCAGGAATCAGGTAAAGTAGGAATATTTATCTTTGATATTAACTTCTAATTCTTGATATTTTGCACCATGGATATATAATACCTTCTTATTTCAATGTCAAAAGTATTCAACAGAAACAATAAGAAGCATATGAACTTGGTGCAATATGGTCACTTGGTGAATATGGTCATATCAAGTGCCTACCCCAAACTGGTTTATCAAACCAGCCCAACTCCCAAAGCATGGTACCGGTGCCAACCAACAGGGGACAGGGTCCTTCAGGGAAAATAGGCTGGAACCACCTCAATCCCACTACCCCCAAATCTGCCATTTCTATACCAGCCCTTTCTGGTGTCTGACCTTTCACTTGGCTCCTGTTTCCAGCTCCCACTCTTTATATTAGTCAAATAACCCTGATTTCTTGGGACAGAGCACTTTGTGGCATGATGTACTCTCAGGCTTTTCCCTAGAATGGGACACTCCTAAGCTCTCTGACCCAGAGAATCCCAACTGCAGTCATTACAAGGGGGCAGGATTCCAGAACTCACTTTCTCTACCTGGCATAGATGCTTTTGTGCTAGTTCCTGATTACCTTGTGTCATCAAACTTACGCTCTATTGGAGCTCAAAGTGCAAAAATTAATCTACATGTTGAGGATCAAGATCCTGGCTAACACCGACAGAAGAAAATCTCAATCAGCACAAACATGGCTCAGAAAATCCAAGTTTCCCCTCCGGCTCAGGCTGGCTTGTTTACACACTACTTCTTCCCATTCAACAGGCTGTTATTATGTGAGCGCCAACAAACCAGGCGGAATCATGGACACAATATATTAGTGTTGAGCGCTGCCAGAATTGGAACATTCAGACCACTTAACTCAGAACAGGATCAGGAAGCTTACAAATTAGTCACCAGAGAGATGCCCACGACGATGTAAGTCTATTCAGTGTACTCAGCAGTGTTACACATCTGAATGAGCGTGTGGCTTCTGCGGGGGTGGGAGGCAGAATTTATTCTCTGCTTCTGCTGCAGGGGGGACGGTCACTAGTCTGGCTCCTCTCAGGCGGTATGTGGCATGCCTCTGGACATGTTTCTCCCCCGTCCCTCCTGTAACCTCTAGCCATCAGCTCTGGTGCTGCGTCTGCCTTTTGCCACACCTCTGGTACCCCCCACCAACACCAACATGCAGAGTGGGATGACCACAGTTCAATAGGAAGCCTGTTTCTTCCCACCATTTCTCCTCTTCATCCAGATAGTCCAGGTTGCAGGGAGTGCTTTACATCTTAATGCCTCTCTGGTGGGGACAATGGGACATCCACAAGATGTGCAGGAGAACAATTTCATTAAAAGTCCATTATGGCTTGGCTGGGTGGTGTGAGCCGTGCAAGCTAATGACCAGGTATTGTCAGACACTCCAAGGACTTTGGTTTATCTCCTTGAATAATAAACTGACTTGCTTCCTCGGGGATGTGTGTTTAAGTACACCTAGGGTGGAGGCTTTTGAGTTTTTTTAATCATGCACATGTTATCTTGCTATCCTTTCTAGGTATCATGAGTATCATTATTTAATTAATATATTTCTGTCAATTAACTAACCTTTTAATTTTTACTTAAATGCCTTCTGTAGCCTAATCTTAAGCAAAAATATTCATATGGTCATGAATCCAAAGAGCTATTTATCTAATACACATTGCCAAAAAAAAAAAAATCCATGAAAATATTATACCAGTCACACATTGGAGCATGTAGAGCGAAAATATCCACTCAACCATCTCCATTGTGCCTTTGCATTTCCCTCCATTGCTAATGAGGAATTTTGTACACAGTGAAGGTACCATATCAATTTGGTAATTATCAATTTGATCTCAGGTGACAATTATTTATCAGGATTGTGATGAAAGAAAAAAGATACTTCAGGTTCTAAGCACATTATTTTTCTGACTTCTAGGTCTTGGGACTTAGAAACTACCGAAAAAACATCTTAGCCCTGAACTTCTTCGTTCAAGTGAAAGGGTTTAAGGAACCTGACAATGTTGTGCCATAACTTATGCTTTTTTTTTTTGTGAGTTGGAGTCTCACTTCATCGCCCAGACTGGAGTGCAGTGGCATACTCACGGCCACCCCAGCCCCAGAGATCCTTCCGCCTCAGCCTGTCAAGTAGCTGGAACTACTGGTGCACACTACCACACCTGGTTAATTTTTTGGTTTATTGTAGAGATGAGGTCTTGCCAAGTTGCCCAGGCTGTTCTCGAACCTGTAGGCTCAGGCAATCCACTCGCCTTGGCCTTCCAAAGTGCTGGGATTATAGACTTGAGCCACCATGCTGGCCCCATAACTTACTCTTAACAAAATAAGAAAGTGCTCAGGAAAACAGAGATGGCAAAAAAAAAAAAAAAAAAAACAAGCAAAATTTTTGTTTTAGGTGACTTCAGGAGAAAGAATGTTTCCAAGGTGCAGACTCTTCATGCAGAGCTGGTATATGCATGGCCTTCACATGGATATAGGTCAGCCCTTCAGCCACTGTCACCCAGACAATAGCAACAAGAACCTTAATCAAAGTGGGTTCTTAACCAAAATGACCTAGGTACGGGAGTTCACTCAACGGGGAGAGGAACACAAGCAAATGGGAAGGTCTGCGTCTCACTGGAGAAACTAGATGCTGCGTGGAAAATTCCATGCCACAGTTCAAAGGGGCATTGGGACCCAATAAATTTAGCTGCATGGGTTATTAAAGGCAACTGTAAATTCAGCCTGGATTTTTTTTCCCTGAGCTTTTCCCACAGCTGAAGCACATGTTAAACCAGAGAGAGAGTTCCCAGGGAAGCTCAATGCCTGTTTTGATTGCATCTGACATGCCATGTGCCAGGATGAGGAATGCCTCTGCAAATGACTTGTTGCCAAAGCCGAGACCCCAGGAACACCAGCCTAGAGTCTCTGCAGAAAGTTTTGGAGGGGGGCTGCTTTGATCTCCAGGTAAAGAACCAACAGTAATTGCATCTGCAGCCTGCAGCCAGCCAGAACTGGGGATTTTCCTTTTGTTGGCTGGTTCTAACACCTAATCTCACCAAAGAACTCCTGTTAGAGAGTGAATAATTCATGTGCTCTTCCTCCACTGGGTTTAGCAGCGTAGGTGTCCTGCCAAGTCAAACAAGTGATAGAGACATAGCTAGGGATTAGTGCAAATCAGGACTCCTACCTGATGGGACTTAGCTCTGTTCAGGCCGCTATTCTGCAACCTGGGTGATCTCAGGGTCAGAAAATCAAGTTCAAAGGCAGAGTTCAAGGTTTAGAAGACATCATATCAGGAGCCACACACATGGCCTCTCTTTTATTTCTCCTTGAGCTTTTTAGGAGAGACCTCTAGAGAAAAAAAAAAGGTTCTGAAATTCTAAAAATGATGTACAAAATGGGTCCTTGTCAAATAAATCAACCAAGAAAAACAAAACCCGCAAAGAGATTGCTTTTTTTCCAAGGGCTGACTCAGAGATCCGTTTCTGTAGAAATGCCTGTGAGTCTGTCTTCCGGACCATCTGCAGGAATATCATGGAAGGGAAAGAAGAGGCTGACAACAACGGGGAAGGCAGAGAAATGGGCCCTTCCCCTTTGGTTTTGCCTCTGGACCCTGCTCATAAGGTACACAGGACAAACAGGCTTTGGATATGGTAACCACACTTTGTCTCTTATGGCTTTAGTCTGAAGACACACAGGAGTAGGAAACGGCAACATCATTAGCTCTGGAGGTAAAGAGAATGGTTTTATCATCCTGCCCCCACTTCTCACAGCAATGAGACTTTGATTACCTTTAACTTCACTGAGCCTCATCTTCCTTATTGGTTGAATGGGAGGATAATAATAGGTTCTCTATAGAGTTATGATAAGGGTCAAACAAGGAAATCTATGTTTCCCAGGTGTACAATAGGCTATCACTACAGAAATTAGATGGTACACAGAACATTAGGTGGCAGGAGATCACCCGGCTTATCAGCATACTAGATTTACTCCACCTGACTCCAAACAGTTTACCCATTTTAAAAATTAAATGTATACCTTAAGGAATATAACTTAAAATCTATTATTTTATTGTATGTAGATTATACCTTAGTTAAAAATATATTTGCAGGTCAGGCATGTTGGCTCATGCCTGTCATCTCAGCACTTTGGGAGGCCAAGGTGGGAGGATAGCTTGAGGTCAGGAGTTCAAGACTGGCCTGGGCAACATAGCAAGATCCCATCCCTACAAAAAAATTTAAAAATTAGCCAGGTGTTGTGGCATGCACCTATAGTCCCAGTTACTTGGAAAGATGAGGCAGGAGGACTTCCTGAGCCCAGGAGTTTGAAACTGCAGTGAGCAATGATGGCGCCACTGCACTCCAGCCAAGGTGACAGAACAAGACACTGTCTCTTAAAAAAATAATGCTATATTAATAAGGGTGGTCAAAGTCATATGCTGCTGGGCATTCAGCAAATGGTCCCGAGTACCTACTATGTGATTACCATCTTATCAAGTACAGCCTGGGAGAGGTCAAGGCCCTAAGAGAGGTGTTTCACAAAGGGGTCCCTTTCAGAGATAGGGGTAAGGCCTCCTAAGATAACTATTCAGAAGGAGGTTCTAGATGCTTACTGATCCCACTGGAAAGGTAGCAGGCCAAAGTCTATCTAACTGGAAACCTAAGGACAACAGCATGGGGTAACATACGGCTCTTGGGTCTGGCCATTCCTCTTCTCAATGTTCTGTGATTCCAAAGCAGGACATTGTTCCCTCACACAGCAAATATCACCAAGTGCAGGTTCCCACCAGGCACGATACTATATGCTTAGTGCAAACACATGGCTTCCATCTCAGGAGTCTTACAGTCTAATGAGGGAAATAAATGCCAATCCAACATCACTAGCAAGGGTATAAATACAATCTGAAATGAGGGTGGTCACAGTCTACAGGTCATAGTCTTCTAAGAATGTGTGAGAGGAATATGGCCAAGCCTGAGGGTCAAGGAAGGCCTCCCCAAAAAGTGACTGTTCTGAGAGCTGAAGGAGGAATGCAGTTACCGAGGAGGAGGAGAGACTTCCTGGCAGAGATTGTATATACTCAATTATGTCACTTAAATCTGATCGTTAGCATGATGATGTAATTAACAGTTAATGCATTTTTTTTTTCAGTCGGAGTCTCACTCCATTGCCCAGGCTGGAGTTCAGTGGCATGCTCACAGTCACTCCAGCGTTGACCTGCTAGGCTCCGCCGATCCTTCCATCTCAGCCTTCCAAGTAGCCAGAACAACAGGCACGTGCTACCACGCCTGGCTTATTTTTTATTTATTGTAGAGATGAGGTCTCACCAAGTTTCCCAGACTGGTCTCGAACCCGCGGGCTCAGGCAATCCACTCGCCTCTGCCTCCCAAAGTGCTGGGATTACAGGTTGAGCCACCAAGGCTGGCCCAGTTAATACATATTATAGGCACTTATTTGTATTGGGCACTTTGCTAGACACTTTTACATGCTTGATCTCACTTAATCCTCTCAACAACCCTGGGGTAGGTAATTTGATTACCGCCCTTTTGCAGATGAGGAGCACAGCTGGCCAGTGGAGGAGCTAAGATTCAGACAGAGGTAGCTTGAGGTCTCAGCCTGTGTTCCCAACCATCAAAATAATCTTCAACAAAATTTCGCATTTCAGCAATACAGGTGGGAAACACTCTGCAATCTTCAACAAAGGGGTTCATTCCCAACTTTATCTTATTGGATCCTATAGAAACATGTCTAAGTGCCCAGGTTCCCAGCAGAAGGCCTCATGGCATGCTTTTTCTAGAAATGACCATAAGTGCCCTACTTAATCAATTGTAAATGGTACATTTCTATACTGCACAGTATAAAGTTCTCTAGTGTGTACATATTTGATAAACAAAGTGGTACAAGAACCAATCACATAAATTTAATTGCATTTTATTTATTTACGGGCTCCTCAGAGAAGAGCTTAGCTTTGCTGGGGAGAGGATGTGGGACTTTGAGGAAACTGCTGGAAGAATCTTGAGGAGAGAGTCTGAGGCCAAATGCCAGAAAGATCTCCGAAGGAGGGAAACTTTGCTTTTTAAGAGAGATTCCCTGAAGTCACAGAAGCAGGAAGACATACTCTGAAAACACAAAAGCTGCCAGGAAATGAAATTACTGGGTGACAAGGAGTAAGCGCCGCCAAGAGAAATTCTCTAAGTAATGACATGGGTGCCGTTGTCAGGGGCCTCTAGCCCTTGCAATCACGGAAAACGCAGATCTGCTCTGGATTTGCTTTAAGACATTTGTATAACACAGCCATCTCCTGACAGCACTCACATCTCACAGACAAAGTGTTTAACAACATATACTTTTGTTTTGGGCTGTTGGGTCTCTGGGCCCCTAAAAACAAAGTCGAACACTCAAAACATAAATTTAAAAAAACATATGAAAAGAAAATTAAAGTTTCCTGGAATGTCTTTCTTCATATTTCTGCTCTGAAATCTCCTAGGGATCTTCCTAGTTAGAACCTTAATTATGGAAATTCTCATTTGTATTATGTGATTTATTTAAAGCCCTGTCTTTCCAAAAGAATAAAATCCTGGTTTTGAAGCACCTCTCAAAACAATTTATTCTTCTCCACTGACTAACTGCTTTGGCCAGCAATCGTGAATTTATAGTACATTATGCCAAAGCAAAACACTCTAATAACTTAATCAAACATTTAAAATCCAGCTCACAGCCATATAATATACAGAAGCAGTTCTCTCAGCTCTCTCGTTAAAGGTCAATTACCATTTTTATTCCAAACCTCCACATCTTGGAGAAGATACACACACACACACACACACACACACACACACACCACACACACACACACACAAAAGAGGTGGAGCAGAAGGAAGGGGAGGGAGGAACACATAAGTATTTTGAGATTCAAAACTTGGCTGACATATACACGGCTTAGAACAATTCTCCTTGTTATGCTTTGAAATGCAAAAATTGATCCTTCTGCTATTTTTTTTTTCAAATTCTAGCCTAATATAGGATATAAAGAAAAGAATAAAAACAAACAAAACTAAAAATTCGTTCTTTTGATCTTTAAGACATGAGAGGCGGGCAGCCAGGCCCAACTATCAACAGGTCTGTGGCCTTACCTACCAAGGATAGTCATAGAGAAATAACAATGATAATTTGCATTGTTTTGTCTTGGCCTTTTTAGAGTCCTTTAACAGATACATACACTGACACCACCCTCACGCCTATAGACTTAAAAGATTATTAAACTCATTTTTCAGATAAAAAGCACATGCTTCAGCAAGTTTTGATAGAGGAACAAGAAAAGAATGCCAATTTGGTATGTATTTGGCTTGGGATGTCTGGCCTAAGATACAGAATAAAGCCAGTGGGTAAAAATGTAGTCATTTGGTCCTCTTAGTCAAATACACTCCTTTCTCTCTCCTTATTCGTCATTCTTGGTTAGCGATAATGATGAGGGAAAGAGGAAGGGGGTAAATTCAATGAGTGGTGACTGTGTCCATCACTTGTGAGGCACTTCACGTGGTTAATCACATCAGAGCCTCAGGAAGTGGGTTAATGGCATCATGACATATACACATTTAACTTGTAAGTGAACCTGAGTACTGGCACTCAGCAAAAATTAAATGAGGAGGAAGAAGAAGAGAAGGTGAGAAAGACAAGGTGCAGAAGGTCCTACAACTATTTTTCTCAATGATCCTGTGCCTGCCACTGGCTCTGAAATGGGGGCCATGAATCTGCTCCTGCCTCAATGTCTCAGTCTCTGTGTGTTGTTCATGAAGTGAGTGCTTGTTGCATGTGATTCCAGTGATCAGTGGCACTTTTCAGTATAAAATGGTCCTTGCATGTCTTGTTTATGGGAGCTATACCTATCAATCATTTTGAATAGCGTACGTTTTTATTTTCCATGCTAACTTTAAGAACAAGCCTCTCTTTAAAAGGCAATTCAACTTAATGAGTAATCCCATTTAACAGATGGTGGTTGGAACTATTAAGAAACTTGTCCAAGGTCTCATGGGTGGTAAATGAGATGGGAAGATTGAGCCAGGTTTAAATCCAGGTCTATCCTAACTCTAAAGTCTATGCTCTTGATCTCTAGTTTGGCTAATCCCCACAACTCACTGGAATTAAATTAGCAGATCTAAGGACCTGTAGCAACTTCTAGAGAGCAGCCCTTTCTGTTCTTGCCCCTATCCTGACTAACCCCAAATTAATCATTCTCTGCCAAACTGGCGGTCATAAAGTGTAGTCCCATTTGATCTTCAAGATTCAGCTGAAGTGATCCCTCCTTGGTGAAGGCTTCCCTGATCTCAGGAAGGCGATGACTTCTTCTGTACTCTCAAGCACTGAGTATCTGCCTTGTTAAAAGGTATGTGCTTGTCCTGGTGTAGTGGCTCATGCCTGTAATTCAAGCACTTTGGCAGGCAAAGGCGGGCTGATTGCTGGAGCCCAGGAGTTCAAGACCAGCCTAGGCAACATAACAAGACCTCATCTCTAAAAAGATAAAAAATTAGCTGGGTATTGTAGTATATGCTTACAGTCCCAGCTAATTGGGCTGCTGAGGTGAAAGGATGTCCTGAGCCCAGGAGGTCGAGGCTGCTGTGAGCCATGATTGTCATGATCATGCCACTGCACTCCAGCCTGGGCAACAGAATGAGATCCTGACTCCAAAAAAAGAAAAGAAAAGAAAAGAAAAGAAAAAATTAAAGGTATGTGTTTATACGCTTGCCTTCCTGGTAGACCACAAGCACCTGAAAAGCCAGGGTTCCGCAGCATGCTTCTCAAAAACTCTACTGCTAACATAATATCTAGAATATAGCAAACACCCAATAAATGAAATAAAATTGAATTGTCTAATGCACAGGACAAAAAAAATTCCTGCACCACTCTCTGGAGGTAGATGGGCTGCTGTGGTGTCAGGTGAAACAGAAAGGGGCTGGGAAAATGCCTGTCTTATATAAGAGGGACCCCAAAAAACAGAATTATTTTTTGGAGGACAGGCCCCTTGTAGTATAAGCTTCCTTTGCTAGATAAGTGTTCTAGGAATTCATCAGTATCAGTGTACAAGCTACTGTTATTGTGAGAGGATACCTTCGACTTCAGCAAAAATTTTTTTAGAGATTCTTTCAACACCTTTGCCCGTTTCATGATGGGTGATTTGCGAGTATACTTGCCCACACTGCATTGAGTGTTCAGCAGTTTTTGACTAACAACGACATGATCCCCGTGTTCTACCCTCCCTATTCACTCAACATCGCCCTGTGTGACTTTTTTTATTTTGTTTCCCTGGGAAAAAAAAGTCCTCAAAGGGAAACATTTTGTCCAGGTGGAGGAGGTGAAACAAAATATGGCACAAGTACTAAAAGCTGTCAAAATTGATGAGTTCAGCCGGGCTCGGTGGCTCAGCCTGTAATTCCGCACCTTGGGAGGCTGAGGTGAGTGGATTGCCTGAGCTCGTGGGTTCAAGACCCACCTGGGCAACTTGGTGAGACCTCATCTCTACCATAAATAAAAAAATTAGCTGGGCGTGGTAGTGCGTGCCTGTAGTTCCAGCTACTTGGAAGGCTGAGGCAGAATGATCGCCGGAGCCCAGCAGGTCGAGGCTGCGGTGGCCAGAAGCGGCCACTGCACTCCAGTCTGGGCGACAGAGTGAGATTCCAACTCAAAAAAAAAAAAAAAAAGATGAGTTCAATAACTTTTCTGAGCAGTGGAAAAAGCATCTTGATAGGTGCATTGCATCAAGTATAGAATACTTTGAAGATGACTGAAGTTTAAAAATGTAAGAATAAGTACACAGTTTTTAATAAATAAATTCTGTTTGGGGGGGTTCTCCCCTTACATGCTATCTAGTTCTCCCAATAACTCTATGAGGTAGATGTGTAGATGTTTTCTAGGTGAGGCAACAGAGGTTCAGAAAGGTTCATTAACTTGTCTAAGGTTAAACAGCTAGTGAGTGTGGGCTAGGACCCATGTTCCTTACTGCCCTGCTATACTTCCTATTCATCTGCTGAAATTCTTGCCACCACTAAGCCTATATTCCCAAGTTCTGAGACAGCTCCCAGATGACACCTGAAAGATTTTGGGGTTAAGTCTTCCAACAACTTCCTCCTCAACAGTCTCAGTCTTCTCGATGCATCCAGAGAAGAAAGATCTTGGTGAGAGGGAATTCAGCAGAGCTGACCTATCCCTGGAGGTCTACCATCCTGCCAAGGCCTTCAGATGGACTTGAAGGTCTTCTCTACCTTTTATGTCTCCCCTAATATTTCTCCAGTTTTACAGCTTCTCTTCATTCTGACTTGCAATTCTTAAGGGACTTAGGAAGACTATATTCAGAGAGAGATTATTTTTTTAAAAAGAAATAATAAAGTAAACCAATAAAAAATCATGCATTAATTGTGATGTTTCTGCTGTTGGTAGCTTACGCCCACATGGAAATGGGGGTATTTTTCATGGACTTAGAGTAATTTAAGTATGGACACCGCAGGCGATACATTTCACAAAGAAAAGCCTGTCTATAATTCTGAGTTAATAACAATGGTCAGGCTTTGATGCCGATACAAATGAGGCTGAATGAAGAGAAAGTTACATTCATGAGCTGTTTGGGTGTCGGGCCCCTGAAGTATCATCTTAAGGAACATAACACATTAGTGCTGGTGGGATAAGCAGGGTTCTATCTGCTGAGAACAAAATAATTCTGAGTCATTTGAAAGAATATATTTGCCACACATATGAATTTGTATATATAATCTAATTATTTGTTTCACATCTAATTAAAGAGTAAATATGGACTCCCAGTTAGGGCTACAAACACCATGAATTTTCTGCTCTTTGGAAAAACAGAGGTAACTCCAAGGCACCTCAAACTTTAAGCACTGTACGCTCCATTAAGATTTCATGGAAGCCAAATTCCTCTCTAGTCCATTTCCTTTTTCATGAAATGAGGAAATTGGATAATACAATATTTCGATCTCCTTTTAGCTTCTGAAGGTTACGTTTTCTCTTCCTAGCACTTGGATTCAGAACAGTCCTGGATTCAAATCTCAACATGGCAAGTTACTTTAACTTTCTGAGTATCAGATTTTTTTTTTCTTTGAGAAAATGACAGGATAATTTTAAAACATACATCTTAAAAAATTATCACAAAAATGTTCAAACATACAGAAAAAGGATAAATGTATTTTGGGTATCCATAACATAGATGCAACAATTATTTTACTGTGCTATATTTGTTTTATTTTATTTACTGAAACATTTCAAAGTACTGCAGGTCTTCAAATAAAGACTTTGTGTTAAACTTCATTTTGTTATAACATTGATGAGAAAAAAATTCCTTCCCAGTGGGGTCACTGCCTACACAAGGGTTTTCTCCGAACACTCTGGTTTCCTCCCACATCCAAAAGATGCACACATTAGGCTCACTGGTGTGTCTTTCCAGCGTGAGTGAGTGTGGGTGTGTGAGAGTCACCCTGCAATGGGGTGGTGTCCTGGCCTGAGTAGGTTCCTGCCTCTTGCCCTGAGCTGCCAGAAAAGACCCTGGACACCTGTGACCCTGAACTGGAATAAGTGGGTAAATAATTACTACACTTGTTTTATTTTGCTGTTTGTTTTGAGTTGAGGTCTCACTTTGTCATGCAGGCTGGAGTACAGTGGCATTATTATGGCCTGGGGTCAGGCAATCCTTCTGCCTCAGCCTCGCGAGTTGCTGGGACTACAGACACATGCCACCATACACAGCTAATTTTTTTTTTTTTGGTAGAGATGAGGTCTTGCTATGTTGACCAGGCTGGTCTCAAACTCCTGGGCTCAAGCAATCCTCTCGCTTCAGTCTCCCAAAGTGCTAGGATTACAGATGTGAGCCACCAAATCTGCCCTATTTTACTTGTTTTTATTAATCTCTCTACTGTATGTATAGCTCACATTTATTTCAATTAGAAGTGTTTCAGTATTTTTGTAGAAGGTTAGTGACATTTTTTTTTTTTTTTTGAGTTGGAGTCTTAGTCGC
>NW_007245638.1:1842632-1914939 GCF_000164805.1 Carlito syrichta
GGCAATCCACTCACCTCAGCCTTCCAAAGCGCTGGGATTACAGGCTGAGCCACCAAGCCCTGCTTGTTGGTGGCATTTTTGTGACCAGAAATATACTGTAGGAACTTTTTTTTTTTTTGAGTTGGAGTCTCACTTTGTCGCCCAGACTGGAGTGCAGTGGCCACTCCCGGCCACCGCAGCCTCGACCTGCTGGGCTCCGGCGATCCTTCTGCCTCAGCCTTCCAAGTAGCTGGAATTACAGGCATGCGCTACCACACCTGGCTGATTTTTTTGATTTATTGTAGAGATGAGGTCTCGCTGCCCAGGCGGGTCTCGAACCCTCAGGCTCAGGCAATTCACTCACCTCAGCCTCCCAAAGGTGCGGGATTACAGGCTGAGCCACCGAGCCTGGCTCTGTAGGAACTTTTAACTCTTGTTTATATCAATTAGCCCATGGTCAGATTGGTTTTGTTATACCACGTTTTGCTTACAGTCATAGTTTCCAAGAACCTATCAACAACATTAAGTGAGGATTTACTGAAATTATAGACATCAAGACACTTGGCCCCTAAATACTGCAGCATGCATCTCAAAAAATTCAGAAGGCTCTCCTACATAACTGGAGTACCATTGTCACACTTAAAATTAATCACAATTCCCAAACATCATCTGATACCCACTTCACGTTTGGATTTCTCCATTTGCCCCCAATGTCATATACATTATCTTCCTCAAGTCAGTTGTCAATTAAGAGTCATACGTTGAATTTGGTTGTTATATGTCTCTCAAGTCTCTTTTTAAAGTAAGTTACTTTTTGAAGCATAACACATATACAGAAAAATAAACAAATAAAAAATAGTATGGCTTGAAGCATTTGAACAGTGAACAGATTCATAAAATCTCTGCCCATATCAAGACAGAGATGACGACACACCCCAGCAATCCCTAATGCCACTTTCCAATGCTAAATACCACCTTGACTTTCAACACCACAGATTAGTTTTGCCTGTTTTTGAAGTTTTATAAATGAAATCAGATAACAGATGTCCTTTTATGTATGGCTTTTGTCACTCATTATGTTTCAGATATTTATCATCTGGTTATTTGTAGCAGTAACTTTTTGTGTTACAATGTTTTCATTTTCCGTTAGTCAATTCCATTAAATTAATCTATTTACTTATTCTAATGTTGATGAGCATTTCGCTGTGTTTTCCGTTTGGGGCTATTACAAATAGTGCTGATATGAACATTCTTATGTACATCTTTCTGTGGGGTGTATCTCCAGAAGTGTAATTGTTGGGTCTTGAGGTCCATGCATGTTCAACTCTAGTTGATACTGCTAATATCCAGAGTAAATGTATCAGTTCCTCCCACAGCAGCATGATAAATTTAGTTGTTTTACATCCTCATAGACACTTGATATTGTAAGTTTTAGCCATTCTGATGGTGAGTGGTGTACATCACTTTGGTTTTTGTTTTGTCTTCATTTCCCTAAAGACTAATGACACACTAAACCACTTTTCATATGACCACTGGTCATTTAGATATCTTCTTTTTTTTTTTTTTTGAGTTGGAGTCTCACTCGGTCGCCCAGACTGGAGTGCAGTGGCCGCTCCCGGCCACCGCAGCCTCGCCTGCTGGGCTCTGGTGATCCTTCCGCCTCAGCCTTCCAAGTAGCTGGAATTACAGGCATGCGCTAGATATCTTCTTATGTGAAGTGTCTAAAATCCTTACCCATTTTTTTACTGAGTCATTTGTCTTTTTCCTATGGATTTGTAAGAGTTCTTATAAATTCTCAAATAAGTTCATTGTAATAGGCACTGCCAATATCTTCATCCACTCAGTGACATGTTTTTCACTCAATAATGTATTTTGATGAACAAAAGGTATTTATGTTAATGCAGTCCGAGATACTTTTTCCCTTAAAATTTAATGCCTTCTGTGCCCTGCTCATAAAATATCAAGTATCCCAAGGCTATGAAGATAGTTTATGTTATTTTCTAGAGGCAATATTGTTTCACCTTTCACATTTAACTCTACAATCCACTTGCAACTGATTTTTTGAATTAGGAATGAGGTAGGGGTCAAGACAATAAGTTATCCATGTGAATATCCAATTACTCTAGCACAGTTTATTAGACAGACCATCCATTCTAAGCTGCCTCACAGAGCCACCTTTGTTACAAATCAAGTATCCTTATATATCTGAGTCTTCAAGACTATCTTTGCTCTTTTTGGTCATGTGCCTTTTCATATAAATTTCAGAATCATCTCGACAAGCTCCACAACAACCTACTGACATTTTGATTAGGACTGCACTGAATCTATCAATTTGAAAAAAACTGCCATCTTTGCAATATTGAGTCTCCCAAACCATGAGCACAACATAGCACTCTATATATTTGAGTCATCTTTAATCTTCCAGTAATATTTGTCATGTCCTGTGTTAAGGTCTGCACATCTTTTATTAGACTTATTTCTAGGCATTGGTATCATTTGATGCTGTAGTAAACATTTTTTTAAAATGTCCTAATTTCTTGTTGCTGGTATATAAAAATTGTATTGATTTATGGTATATTGACCTTGTGTCCAGTGATCTTAGAAATTCACTTAAGTCAACTCCCCTGGGTCCCCTCCCACTTTGGGAGCTTTTCTGCCCTCTCAATAAATCCTGCTTTCTCATTTAAAAAAAAAAAGAAAAGAAATTCACTTAAGAATTAGGATAGTTTATTTGTAGATTATTTTGTATTTTTCACGTACTCAGTATGTTGTCTGCAAATAGTGACATTTATATTCATTCTATTCCTATCTTTATTATTTTTCCTTGGTTCTGTGGTTCCTTGGTTCCTCCTTCCTTTCCTTCTTTCTTCTTTTTAAAAAAATAATTGTCAGGACCAGAGTTCCCAATGTTGAGTAGAAGTCATGATGGCAGGTGTCTAGCTCTCTTAGGAGGAAAGTTTTCAACATTTCACCGTCAATTATGATGTTTATTGTAGGTTTTTTAATAAAGAGGTTCCATTTTATTCTTAATATATCAAATGTTTTTAAATCACAAATTAGTGTTGAATTTTAATAAATACATTTTTGGCATCTATGAAGATGAAATGACTTTTCTCATTTACTCTGTTAATGTGATGATGAATTACGTTGTTATTTTTGAAACAATAAAAGTGTATTTCTTATTCATGTAACAGCCAAATGCATGTCAGCAGGGACTCAGAATCCCTCCATTTTGTGCTACCACATTGTTAGGTTCTTAGAGTGCTGTCAATTTACCAGCCCAGGGAAAGAGTGAGTATGGGGGACCACAGAATTCCATGGAATTCTAAAATCCAGTCTCATGTCTCTGCCTACCTTCCAGGGAGTTTTGGAAGTATAGACTATATCTGTCCTCATGCCAATGTCTTTCTAGTCTCCTGGTTGTATGAAACTTGTTCTCTGGCAGACTCCTTAGGAAGGGCTCCCTGGGAGCCATGATGCCTGAGTTCCAGAATGTTCATCATAGTTAGTCTGCAGTCATCACACTTGAATGTCAGCGTGCCTAAACAGACAATCTATTTTCCACAAAAAGTTATTCAATTATATCCTGGCATAAGTTTTGGCATCACATATTATGTTGAAAATCTGGTTTACTTTCTATTGTTTCTGACTGATCATTTAAGGACTTTGTTTTCCTTTAAAATCCAACAGTTTTATTAGAATATGTTTGGTTTTGACCCTTTAGAGGCTACTTTTCCAGACATTCAGTGAACTTTCAAGATGTACTTTCAAATCATCTTTTATCTAAGAAAATTTTCTTGAATAACAGTAATTATCAGTACTCTCAATTTTGCTTTGTTCCATGGCTTTAGTCTTCTTCCTCAGAAATTCCTATTATAAGTTTGAACTTTTTTGCCCAACTATACTTTCGCTTAAATCCTTTCATACCCCTATATTGATTTCTTATTAAAAAAAAAAAATACTCCTTTCCATCTTCCATCTCTCTTAAAGTATTGTTTACTATATTTATTTGCTTTTGAAGTCTATTTGGGTTGAAACGTATACATGTTGGTGTAGAACACAGCAACATTTATATTGCTCATAAATAAAGCAGGGTTTTGCAAGATTGACTTAAAAAACCTTTTTATTTTATTTTTCTATTTTTGGAAAAATACTTTTTAATATTAGAATAAGATTTAGATTTACTTATAAGTTGGGAAGATAATATAGAAAGTTCTCATAATATCCCACACCCAATTTGTTACCATTAATGAAATAATGCTGTTACATTATTATTCACTAAAATCAGTATATTTTTCAGATTTTCTTATGTTTACTACTGTCCTTTTTCTGTTTCAGGATGCCACATTACACTTAGTCGCCATGTTCCCTTAGGCTCCTTTTAGCTGTGACAGTTTCACTGACTGCCCATGCTTTTGATAGCCTTGATAGTTTTGAAGTGTTGACTGTCTGGTGTTTTTCTCATAATTATACTAGTATTATGGTTTCAGAGGAGAAAGATCAGAAGTACTGTTTCCTTATATCATATCAAAGGTACATATTATCAAAATGACTTATCACTTTTTTTTTTATGAGTTGGGGCCTCAGGTGTCACTCTGTCACCCAGGCTGGAGTGCAGTGGCACAATCACAGCTCACCGCAGACCATACCTCCTGGGTTCAGGCAATCCTTCCACCTTAGCCTCCCAAGTAGCTGGATCTACAAACATACACGACCATGTTTGGCTGACTTTTTGTTTGTTTGCTTGTAGAAATGAGGTCTTCTATGTTGTCCGGGTTGTTTTGAACACCTGGACTCAAGGAACCCTCCCGCATCAATGCTCCCAAAGTGCTAAAATTATAGGCATGAGCCACTGCACCCAGCCAATGATTTACAACTTTTGATACTGACCTTGATCACCTGGCTGAGGTAGTAAGAGTCAGATTTCTGCACTGTCAAGTTACCGTGTCCTTCTCTTTTACATATAGCACTCTTGAGGGGAGTCACTATGTGAAGTTCACATTTAAGGAATGGAGAGTTATGCTCAACCCCCTAGAGGGCAGAGAATCTACAACAAATTATTTAGAATTATTTTGCACAGGGTATTTCTCCTCACTCCATTTATTTATTCAATCATTGATTTATATCAGTATGGATTCAAGGGTAGTTATTTTATACCTTGGTTATAATTCAATACTAATTTAGTTATTTTGTTGCTCAAATTGTTCTGGCTTTGGCCATTAGTGGCTCTTTCAGTTTGCTCCTGTGTCCCTTTGACGTATACCCCCACTTGAGGAGTTTCATGATTTGTTTTGTTTTAAGCACTTCCTTTATGGCACAGAGTATTTCATGCCCTAGTTCTAGAATCAACTATTTCTCCAAGCTGCTTTTAACTCCTTTTCATTGATGAATGATATTCGAAACCAAGATCGCAGCACTAGGCATGCTAGTTGCTACCACAGTGTTGTTGCTTCTAGGCCCTCTTGCTGATAGAGCAAGGAAATATCTGTTTGAATACTAACCCATGTATGTAGACATATAACAAAATATGTCTATGTATATATCCATTTATTAAATAAAATATCTATATGATGCTAAACATGAGTTCATACCAATGTCTCCAACTCTAATCCATTACTTTACAGGTCATTCTGGCCTTCTCCATTGTTTGTCTCTAACCACCCATTTCAACAGTGAGAAACTCATCGTCACCATCCATGCTCACTTTCAGTATATGTGTACAGCAGCTTCCGAGTGATTAACCCACATGCCTATAGAAGACAAAGATATATCTTCGGGGCAGATCCTTTTGTCCTTAGTCTTACAGATTCCATTCATTTTCGCAGCTACTTAGGTCTGAACCTTTTCCCCCATCACCTTCAAGGTGGTTGATACATGTCATCATCACTGTCTGCATTCCATTCTGGGATGCCCCAATTTTCTAAATGATTCTTTTAAAAATATGTATACGTTCAGGTTCACTCCATGCTGTAAAATTCTATAGGTTTTTATAAGTACATAGTGTCACGTGTCCATCATTTCAGTATCGTACAGTGTAGTTTTGCCACCTGAACCTCCACCACCCACTGCACTTTATTTATTCAATTTTCTACTCCTTCTTCCCTGAACTGCTAGCAACCGCTGATATGGGTTGTATGATAAGACTGTGTTTAGCTTTGTAAGAAACTGCTAAGTGTGTTCTAGTGTGGCTGTACCATTTTGTATGACCACCAGCAATGAAAGAGATTTCCTGTTAATCTACCTCACCACTAATTAGCAAGGTCAATTTTTTGCATTTCAGCCATTGTAGTAGATGTGTAGTAGTATTTCACTGCTTAATTTGCATTTCCCTAAGGAAAGCTGATGTTGAGTATGTTTCCATACCTTTAGTTGTGATCTGTATATCTTCTTTGGTGAAATGCCTGTTAGAATGTTTTGCCATTTCTTTCTTTTATTGGGAGATGAGGATGTCTACCCTCTTGAGTTTTTAAAGTTCTTTATATGTGTTGTAAACAAGTCCTCTATCAGATAAGTGTTTTTGCAAATATTTAATCCCAGTCTATGGCTTATCTTTTCATTCTCTTAACAGTGCCTCTTGCAAAGCAGAAATGTTTAATTTTAATAAAGTCTAATTCATCAGTTTTTTCTTTCATGGATCATGCTTTTGGTTATATATACATATAACCAAATAAAAATATATGTATACATATATACTCATCCCCAAACCCAAGTTCATGTGGATTTTCCCCCATGTTTCTTCTGGAAGTTTTATAATTTTACATTTAGGTCTATGATCCATTTTGATGTAAATTCTATGTAAGATGTAAAGTTTGTGTCCAGGTTCATTTTTGTGCATATGGACATCCAAATGTGTCAGCAGTATTTGTTAAAAAGACTATCCTTGCTCCACTGAATTATCTTTGCACCTTGTCAAAAATCAGTTAACTATGTTTGCATGGGTCTATTTTTTAGGCCTTTATTCTGTCCCATTGAGTTATATGTCTATTATTTCACCATTGCCATGTTGCCTTGATTACTATGGCTTTATAGCAAGCCTTGAAACTGAATAGTGTAATTCTTACAAGTTGATTTTTCTTCTTCAGTATTGTATTGGCAGTATTTATTTTGAATGACTTTTTTTTATTTTGAGACTCTTCATCCCTCCTTGCAAATCCTACTTTTCTCTAATCATTTTAATTCTGAGGTGTTAAAATTCAGACTTATATTTTTCTATGATAATTTATAAGATCTTAAATTCTTATAGCTAGTTTTGAACCACTCTATTACAGCTTTCTTCTGTTTTGTGGGAGTCCCGTTTTGCATGTTTTCATTGTTTCTAGGGAGATTATTATGCTTCTTATTCTTTTTTATTTTTCTTATTAAAAAACTTTGTATGAACTTCAATCAGAATCCTTTTGATTGCTTATTTTTTAAGTAAAATAAATTTCCCTGTAGTTTTAGAAGATAGAAGTGGGAAATGATGGTTTCTTTTGGTTTTAATACTCTAGACCTCACTCTTGTTGATTTTTGTAAAATAATGAAGAATGTGGCTTGTATTTTCTAAGAATCAGTTTCTTGAACACATCAAGAAGTTCTCTTTTCATTTCCATTATTATTCCTGTTCCAATCAACTACTCCCAGAAGTTTCTTATCAATGCTAGACCTTTCTTGAGAAAAGAGCCTTGTTTTTGTTTGCTTGAAGAGTTTATAAGGCCCAGAGTGTTTCAAGTATTGTCACTCATTACTACACCACAGTTCCTTTATATTTACCGTGAATTGGATCTAACAGAACTCCCGTATATTTCTGGTAGCAGCTTTTCTCAGATTGACCACTTACTTTCCAATGCGTACAGACTAATTTAAAGGATTTTCTCGTCTCAGGATCATAAGAAATTCAGTGTCCCTCCCTCTACTTTCTCCCACACAAATGAGACACCACAACTGTCTTGTAGCCATCCATTGGGGAGTTACTGGGATACTCTGCCAACTAGTTTTATTATAGATGTTGTCTACTTGTCTTTGATTTAGCTATCCTAGTTGTTAAGCATGTTTTTATTTGGAAATAGAGATTTCTATATTAAAGCAACTTTGTCTTTTTTGAATAAGCCAAATTTTGTTGGACTATATTTCCTTTTCATGTATCGCTGAATTCATTTTTCTAGTATCTTGTTAGGAAATTTGTATAAATATTCATAAAACACGTTGATTTATATTTTTTCTTGAAATGTCTTCTTTTGGTTTTGCTATTGAGGCTATGCTAGCAAAGTGTCAAATATTCATTTTTCTTAACAGAATAAGTTTATGTTAAGTTGATATTATTTATTCCTTAAAACTTTGTTAGACTGCACTGATGAAGCCATCTAAACATAGATTTTTCTTGATGGGATATTACATTTAAAGGATTTAAATATAAGGACAGATCTTCTATACTTTTTTGTTTCTATTTTCAATTTCATTTATCTCTAAAATCATTGGGATAAAGTTGTTCAAAATCTGCTCTTATTATTTTAATGTTTGTAATATCCATAGTTATTCCCCTTTTTAGCCTTCATCTTAGTAATTTTGTCTTCTTTTTTTTGTTTCTTTGCTGATCTGTCTTGCCAGTGCTTATAATTATTTTAATTGTTTCAAGAATGAAAATTTGGTTTTTTAGGATATATATAAACATATATATATAAATTTCTATTTCATATACTTCTGCTCTTAATGATTTTCTTTCTTGTATTTTGTTGTTCTTGTTCTAACTTCTTAAGGTGGACACTTTAATCAAGATGTTTACTCCTTTTAAAATATATACATTATGTTATATACATAATATATACCATAAATTGAATATATACATTATATTATATACATAATATATACCATAAATTGAATAATATAGCTTTAAGGCTACACATTATCCTCTGAGCATGACTTTGTCTGCAATCCACACAATGTGATAGATTGGGTATTTATTAACATTCAGAAAAATATATATTCCAATTTTCACTGGGAAACATTCTTTGACTTGGAGGTTATTTAAAAGCATATTACTCAATTTCCAAACATTTTGGATTTTTCTATTTATTTTTTTTATTGACTTCTTTACCATTTCTTCTGTCAGAGAACATGTTTATATGATTTTAATCCTTTGATATTTGTTGAGACTTGTTTTTTAGACCAGCATGTGATAAAACTTTCATATGCACTCGAAAAAAATGTGTATTCTATGGCTGTTGTTTGTAGTGCTCGCTAGATATCAATTAGATAAGGTTTGCAAATTTGTTATTTAACATTCTATGTTGTTGTTAATAATTGTATCTCCTTTTCCCACCAATTACCAAGAAATGGCTCTTAACTATGATTATCAATTTGTCTATCTATCCTTTCAGTTTTGTCAATACTTGCTTTCCATATTTTTAGGCTATGTTTTTAGATATAAAAACATAAATTTTGGTATATCTTCCTGGTCCATTTACTATTTTACCATTATGAAATTTCCTGCTTTATATTTAAGAATATTTTTTATTCATTTACGTCTGTATCATCTAGTATTAATAGAGTTATACCAACCTTCTTTTGGTTAATGTTTTCATGGTATCATTTTTCTATCTTTTTACTTTCAATTTTTCTCTATCTTATGTTCATGTTCGTTTTTTATAAGAAGCATATGACTGTCGTTTTTAAAATCTACTCCAACATTCTGTCTTTTACTGAAGGATTAGTGCATTTAAATATAAAATAACCTCATCTCTACAATAAATCAAAAACTAGCCGGGCGTGGTAGCACGCGCCTGTAGTTCCAGCTACTCGGAAGGCTGAGGCGGAAGGATTGCCAGAGCCCAACAGGTCGAGGCTGCGGTGGCCGGGAGCGGCCACTGCACTCCAGTCTGGGCAACAAAGTGAGACTCCAAATCAAAATAAATAAATAAATAAATAAATATAAAATAATTATGATATAATTGTATTTAAATGTATTACCTTCCTATTTGCTTCCTACTTGTTCTGTGTTCCCTTTTCTTCCTTTTTCCCCTTCATTTGAGTTAGCCACATATTTTGTATATAATGTATTCCTTTTCTATTATTATAAATTTGCTATTCTTTTTAGAGGTTAAATTATAGATTACAATACACATTCTTTTTTTTTTTTAATTGAAAAATATAGTTTATTTAAAAGGTAAATTAGAGAGAGAGAGAGAGAGAGAAGATTCACTTCCCCAAAGTAGGGGAGGGGGCCAAACCTTAGGAAACATGGTGGTGGCCATAGCTCAAAGAGCACATGGCCACACCAGAGTTTAGTAAAGCAATGGCCACAATATGCATTCTCAATTTAATGAGGCATTAAATATTAGCATTATTATCACTTCCTGGATAATTCTAGGACTTTAGTATTTTAACTCCATTGATTCTCCCAATTTTTAGGCTATTGTTTCTATCTTAAGCTTTTTTGAATCCAGAACAGTCAACTCCCACCTTTTTTTTGACGTTGACTTTTTGACAGGTCCTAGGCAGTTATAGACTATACCACCTACAGAATTTCCTTGCTTCCTTTTGGTTTGATTTAGTCTTTTCCTCTATCCCATCCACTTTCTGGAAACCAGAAGTGAGATGTAGCTAAATTAGATTTAGAGTCAACATATTTAGCATTTCACAGGCAATGGTTTGAATTTTATACTTTATCACATTAGGGCCATAATAATTCTAACCTCATAATATTCTTGTGTAGATTAAATGAGATGACACGTGTAAAGTATCTAATATACTATCTGACACATAATAGATTAAGAATCAAACTTCTCAATTTTGGCACTAGTAACATTTTGGGCCAAATAATTCTTTGTTGTAGAGTTGTCCTGTGCATTTCAGGATGTTTTGAGACATTCCTGGTTTCAATCTGCTAAGCAGCACCCCCAGTTGTGACAATCAAAACTCTATCTAGACATTACCAAGTGTCTTCTTGGAAGGGTAGGGGAATTAGACCCAGCTTAGAACCATTGGTATAGAACAAAACTCCAAATATTCAGCATATACTATCACGCTTTGTTCAAGGCTATGAGATTAAGAGCTAAATGGAACATAAATCCTGACCTCAATATATTCATAGTTTTGGGGAAAACTGGCAAACAGGGAGTTAAAATATGGTGTCATAGTACTGTGACAGGTATAATCCTGTGTTATGAGAAGTAGAACACAGGAAGTCAGTAGAAGAGTCTTTTCATGGAGGGATAAAGAATTGCTGAGTAGAAGAATTCTACTCAGTAGAAGAACCCAGTAGAAGAGTCCTTTCAGGAGGAATAAAGAATTCTGAGTTGAGATCTGGAGAGAACAAACCAGTAACAACCATTTGGAATGGAAATAAACCCTCCAGAAATGAAGTATCAAAACTTGTATTGTACAACAAGGTTCTACTTTAGAATATGATTGATAAAGATAAATCTATTACCAAATATGAAAACACAGGTAGAATGGGCCAGGAGTGAGAGCTAGAGATGGTACAACTCACTATTTTCTTCAGTTGTTAACACAAATATGTTGTACTTTCCCATCCTACAAGGGAGCACCAAAAAAATTGAAATTATTTTTTGGAGGGCGGGCCCCTTATAGTACCGGCTTCCCTTACTAGATAAGTGTTCTAGGTACCCATCAACATCAGTGTACATGCTAGCATTGTTGCGAGAGGCTGAGTTAGGCTTCAGTGAATTTTTTTGGAGATTCTTTCAACACGTTTGCCCATTTCATGATGGGTGATTTCTGAGTGCATTTGCCCACACAGTGCTGAGTGTTCAGCTGTTTTTAGTGCAAAACAGTATGACCCCCATACCTTACCCTCCTTGTTTACCCAATCTTGACCAGATGAAAAAGTACTGAAAGGGAAACGTTTTGCCAGTATGGAAGAGGTGAAATGAAAAAACCAGCAGAAGCATTAAAAGGCATCAAAACTGACAAAGTCAAAAACTGTTTTGAGTAGTGGAAAGTACTCTCTTGATAGGAGAGTACTTTGCAGGTGACTGAAATTTAAACACATAAGAATAAATACACAATTTTTAACAAATAATTTCTAGGCTTTTTCTGGGGGGCTCCCACTCCTATATCCCTCAGTCTGTTTGGGGACAGACTACATAACCAACCCCAGATTAGCACTAGTTAGGATTAATGTCACATACACACCCCTCTTTGCTGACACTTGGCAACCTTATGGGAATGCCTATCTAGCAGTACATGCTACTCCGGCTGTCTATACTCCCAACCTTCTTCCTGGCCAGGTAATTCTTCAGTTCACTTGTAGTAGAAGTCAGAGACTGGCGAGCCACTCACTAAGCCTGTTTCCTCTACTTTCTGGGCACAGGGTTCAACTACCTTCTCTCCCCTCTCCTGCAATTTCCTGTGGTCATGTGACCGAGTTCTAGCCCAACCTACGTAAGAGTGGAAGTGATATGCATGTCTTCCAGGTCTCACCCATGAAAACCTCCTATGTGCAGTCCTTCATGCTGTGTTCCCTTCTACCAGCTTGATGCAGACCAATATTGACATCTTGGTAGTCAAAATTTTAAGATGGTCAAGGAGTCAAGGAGTGGAAGGAACCTGTGTCCCCGTGTCTCCACTTGGAGGAGAGAGGCCCTAGAGGGAACGCTTATATTGGGTTTTACATAAATAAGAAGTGAACTTCCGCTGTGTTAAGTCATTGAGATTTGAAAGCTTATCAAGTACAAGAGCTAGCATTAGTCACCTAAGAAACCAAAGTGGAGAAAGAGCCAGGTTTCCTCTGCAATTGTAAACCCTTCAGTTCCCCAGACATGCATGGGTATTTCAGCACTGCTCGCCAAGCCAAAGTAAAGAGTCTTTTGCCAGAATATTTCACTGATATTCCCTGGAGTTAAATGGGTATGTGAGAGGCTATTTGCAGGGCCATTGCTAAAGATCACACTTCATCTAATGTCTGCAGCATAGGAATATGAAAGAACGTGGTCTTTGATGTCAGACAGATGTGGCTCTGAATGTTGGTTCCCCCCTTGACAATTCTTCGGCTCAGTCACCCTGGGCCTCTGTTTCTTCATCTGCAAAATGAGGGTAATGACACTTCACAGGAATTTTGTGGCAATAAAAGAACAGATAGCATGTAAAACATTGGCATGGTTCCTGGCATGTTCAAGGTACTCAATTAGTTCTTTCCCAACAACCAAAAAATTAAAGAATTGGGAATGTTTTTACCCTTGTAATCAGAAGACTAGGTCTTTTCACAAAGCACCTTGCATTTATCTTTCTGTTATAAATACTGAGTATTTCATACAAAGGAACCAGGTTCAACAAATACTTTTATGTTTGCTTTGGTCTAAACAAGGAGAAATAAACGTGTAAACAGAGGCCACAGTCATTATTTTTTATAACTATTTTCCCTTGCAAGAAATAAATGTCATATTTTCAAACCAACACCAGCAGAACATATGCTGGGATTTGACCCAGAAGGAGAACAATAAATGAGACAGTTCACACAACAAAGAGGGAGGAAGGCATTTTTCTGGTAATACTGATCGACATGTGTTGAGGACCTTCCCAGTTCCCACATAGCCTCAGATAAAAATGACTCCGCAGGAAAAGATAGCAAATTACAAAGCCTACGACTCAGCAGCAGGCACGCCGTCTTACCCAAGTCCACCTCTGCAAACAAGATTTGGCAAGAGGATGGGTAAATAGAGCACGATTCTAGGTGAGCTGGCGGAGGGGTGAGTTGTTGCAGCCCTGTTCCTCAACTGCAGGAGAAGGAGGCTGACATGTCCGGGCAACCAGGATTCCAGGGGGAATCTTGAAGAGAGCCGCCCACCAGCATGACTAAGTGCTCTTGGGGACAATTCCCACTCAGAGGGCAGAAAGCAAATATCCAGATGTTATGAGCTGCCAGATGTGATTAACTGAGGAAAGGTGAAGTCGCCCACTTAACCATCTGAGAAGCTTCCCTCATCCAAGTGACCCAAGAGTTTTCTGCAAAAGCATTCATCAACAAAACAAATGGAGGCGCCATCTGCCTCCCATCCTCACCCCTTCTCCTCTCTCTCTCTCTCTCATCGAGTCAGAACAGTGGCCTATTTTTAAACCACTGGTGACGTGTTCTCTCGTGGAAACATGGGGGCTTCCTGACACAGGCTGATGCTCACTCAGTAGAGGTCTGAGCATGCCAAGGCCTGTACCCGTTTGCCAGGCCTTACTTGCCCACAAGAGTGGGGCAGAGGAGTCTTGAGGAGGAGAGGGGCTGAGGAGGGAGCCTGCTACCCAGGCAGAGGAGTAGGGAGTATCCGACACTGGGTCCCATGACAGGGACAACTGCAGGCTTCCTTCCTCCTCCGCATGAGGGAAAGATGAGGCTTGGATGAAAAATAGCCCCATGTGCAGATATGGAGAGAGAGCTCAAGCCTGGGAAGAAGAGAAACAAACCTCAGATGCCAATTTTAGCATCTTTTTTTTTGACTCAGGGTTTCACTCTGTTGCCCAGGTTAATGCGCAGTGGTGCGTCTGTTCATGGCTTACTGCAGCCTCCAACTCCTGGGCTCGAGAGGTCCTCCCAAGTCAGCCTCCAGAATAGCTGGGGCCATAGGCACATATCACCATGTCTGGCTAAATTTTTTATTTTTATGTTTTGTAGAGACAAGGTCTTACAGTGGAACCCAGGCTGGTCTTGGACTCACGGGCTCAAGCAATCCTCTCGCCTCCACCTCCCAAAGTGCTGGGATTATAGGCGTGAGCCACCATGCTTGGCCCAATTCCAGCAGCTTTAAAGGAAAAAAAAAGTTTAAGCAGATCTCAGTGATCTCAGTGTCTTTTTAGCATGCATTTCATGTGCCTTAAGTATAATAGCAAACATTTTATTAAACATTAGAGACTTTTTTAAAAAAACAAGGTCACAAGGTCAATTTACAAAAAAGCTCTTTCCAAGAAAGGAGATTGTGCTGTACTTACAGTCGCTCCAGCTGCTTCAGGTCCTGGAAGGCGCCTCTCTCGATGACGCTGACCTGGTTGTCTTCCAGATGCCTAGAATCACAGAGGCAGCAACAGTCAAGGGCAAAGCTGGGTTCAGGGACCCTCATGCCAGGCCTCAGGGTTACTCAGCCCCTCCCATGACCCCCTGGGCTCCTCCAACTAGGATCAGTCTGGTGGGACAAGATAACTCACATCCCAGCTTGGTGTCACGGTAACCAGGGTTTCACCGCCTGCACACTTCTACCTGACAGATTGGTTTCCATGCCTCTATTTTAAGAATGTTCTCAGCAAATGTCCCCCCAAGCACTGCAGGATGTTGCACAGAAAAGGAAGAGGTAAAAGCTGCTCCTTATAAAAACCACACATATATTCAGCATCTCTTCCCTCGGAGCTCCCTCCTCCAAGAATTCAAAAATATTTCATTGAAAAGGGCCTTCCCTGCTCACCCTAGTAGAAAGGATGAAGCTATCGTGAGGCAACTGGCTGTTGCTTGGAAAACCAGTCTGGTCCCAGGAACTCCTCTCACCCAGGGCCCAGCTAATCCCAGCCTCATGATGATGGTCACTAAAGCTTGGACTCCTGAACCCCAGGCACCCGCCCTAAGATCTCCAAGCAGGTGATTACAAATCCTAAATCCTCTTCCTAAGGGAGTTTGATTCATGCATGTGGTATAGCCTAAGAATTGAGCATACAATGAGCCATTTGTTTTCCTAATTTAGCTGAGCAATAGGGAGGAATGCAGTGAGGCTTAGAGCTTCCATTTGGGGCTGACACTGAGCTGGGAAATGACATAGATGGCACGGTGGCAGACAGGACTTAGGGGGAATGTGGTTGGGACTGGAAACTGTTTGGAAGGTGGAGTTGAGGAAAGGCCGTGACTTCCTCTGGATCAGGCAGGAGAAGAGGTGCCCACAAGCACCTGTAGAGAAGGTAGGAGAGGGAGCAACCTTGGAAGGCTGAGTCTTCACATCAAAATGAACCCTCCACGACAGCCTCTACCTTGTAGATGTTCTATGACCTCCTGTGTGTCAGCCTTCACACCTGGGCCCTTGTGTTAAATTTTCAAGTCCATCTTCCCCACTTGCCTAAGGGGCAAGAAGACAGACCTTCTGTTCGTTGCCATAGTCCCTCATCCTGACACAGTCACCTAGTGCTACAGCCTCTTCATAAATGCCTAACAAACAAATAAAAACCTGCAGGAGATTTTGCGCCATGGCACATACTGATTTTATATGTGCTTACAACTAGTCTAGAACTCACAAAGTTTCTATCAGAGTGGGTTGTGGTATTGTGTTTGGGTTCAATGATATCTTCGTGAATTTGTTGCCAACAGTTAAAAATCGATATTTCACATATATCTCACACACACACACACACACACACACCACAAAAGAAACTACTTGAAAATCATCTCTCATGTTTCCAAAAGTCAATTGGCCAGAAGTGAGTATGGGTCAGGCACAGGCACCCAGCTGCCCAGTTTGTCACTTTCTTACCCACTCTGATCCTAACATTTCTGTTTCTTCTGGCCCTTGTAGGCTGACCCCTCACACAATCCTCACTTAACAGGAAACAACTGAACAGAAAGGTTAAAAGACTTGCCCAAGGAGAAACTATTTGTATCAAGTCTCCCAGCTAGCTAGGGTGGACCCTCCAACTCTCAGTCTGGTGTGCTTTCCAGATTTTGTTTAGAATCCCAGTCCCGCCTTCATACTAGCTGATGGTATGATACTGGGTTAGCTAGTCAACCTCTCTGAGACTCTGTTTCCTCATTTGTAAAATGGAGAAAATAAAATAAGTTCTTTTTTTTTTTTTTTTTTTTTGAGTTGGAGTCTCACTCTGTCACCCACACCAGAGTGCAGTGGCCACTCCCGGCCACCGCAGCCTCAACCTGCTGGGCTCCGGCAATCCTTCTGCCTCAGCCTTCTGAGTAGCCGGAACTACAGGCATGCGCTACCACGCCCGGCTGATTTTTTGATTTATTATAGAGATGAGGTCTCGCCAAGTTGCCCAGGCGGGTCTCGAACCCGCGGGCTCAGGCAATCCTCTCACCTCAGCCTTCCAAAGACACGGGATTACAGGCTGAGCCACCGAGCCCGGTTAAAATAAGTTCTTATGAGGATAAAAATAGAATAAGTACAGAATCTGAAGTAAAATTAGAGGCTCAGTCAATGTTCTTTCCCTTCTCTTCTTTTCCTTTTCCATCCCACCAGATACAAGGAGTACCCTGGAAATGCTCATAGGCTTGTACTAGCACATTGTGCTAAACAGGGAACCAGTTCACTACTAGCAGCTGAGGCTTTGGTTTGCTACGTCTTTACTATCAATCACAGAGTTTGTAGTCATTACTTCCCACTATAACAAGGACCAACTCTAGGGTGGGTGAGTGTCACATTCCCTCTGGGTTTCTGAAGGAGCCCAACCGAACCCCAGCCTCCTGTGATGAATTTCTTCGTGGTATACAAATTAATCTAACACGTCTAGCTTCTTTCAGAAAGAGAAACAGAAGAAATGCAAGTATGTCTGTATGAGACACGTGTCCCTTTTCCACCTGGTGCAGGCCTTGGAAAGCTGACTTTTTTGGCTTCATCAGGAAGCTTCTTTATGACCTCTGGCTCCCTGTTGGGTTCGGCCAACAGGCGTCACCAGCAGAACAGCCTGAGGGAGGAGAGAGTGACTGGGGGTTTATTTCCTTCCCTTCCTGCCAAGTCACCCGGTTGGCTGTGTCCCTCTAAGACCAAAGGCCCTGTCAAGGCAGTCCCTTCCCTTGCTGGGCTCTGATAATCACTTCCTCCCACTGCTCCTTGAGGCCCAGTGGGGAGAAGCAAGACTCCTTGTTGTCTCTAGCCTCAGGGAACTAACTGTTCCATCTCTTCTAGGATTCTCTTAACCCTGCCCACACCTCTGTAAATAACTCTGTACTCTGCTCTCCTCATGTGCCCCTGTGTGAATATCAACTCTTTCCTGCTGGGATCCTGACTGGCAAGGTATCTACAGTCTCTTCAAGATCTACTTTCTAGATCTATCAGAGTCCAGCCTAGCACCTGGCACTCAGTGGCTCAATACAAAGTATTTGACAGTCACATGGATCAATGAATGAATGAGCTAGGACCCTCCCATCCAGATTCTAGGCTGGGATGTGGGCCAGGAACATGTATGAATGCCACTGATAGTCCCTTCATTTCAGGACAGGGGCTCCAGGGAGGGTTGGACATCCAGCAGGGCTGTCCATGGCTGGAGTCTGTTCTGAGTCACAGGGACACAGATTGTGCTCATTTTCAGCTCTTTTGGCTTTTTTTTTTTTTTTTTGAGTTTTAGCACTGGATCAGAATCGGAAATCGCCCCCATGTGATGATGGCTGGGGTGGAGTTTAACTTTTTTTATTAAGCCCATTTGGGATAAAGCTGGCTCCCACATTGTGAGCATAGCAGAGCTCTTAAGTAGACTACTAAGAAAGGGAATATAATTGATCCCACCAGAAGAGACTTTTTCCTACTCCCACTTCTTGGAAGAAAGAAATATCATGGCAATTCTTACATCGTCTCCCTGAATGCACTTCATTTGGGGAAAATTGCCCTGGGATGAGCCCGGAGTTCCTCAACTCCTTTTTACCTGCTTTCACCCATATTAACAGTTCCACACGAAAATGGGTAGCAAGCACAAATTATTCAGGACTATTGAGTCTTTTCTGGCTTCTCTAGAAATCATAAATAAGAAACAGATACAGGGAATGTGCCAAGGTGTGAAGAAAGCTTTTCAAAAAAGATAGTTGTCTAGGTTACTCTGCTAAAAAGAATAGATTGGGGGAAAATATGGTAAAAATGTCTGGATATTTTACTGGTGTTAGTTTGAAAGCATTTCAGCTATTCCACCTGGCAGATTATTTTACAGTAATAAAGGGCCACTTGAATGGGATTGTCTTTGAGTTGATAAGGAAGATAATGAAACAGTGTATTAGCAGAGTCTATAAAGGAGGGGTAGGGGAAGGCTTTTTGGCATTGCTTATCAAAATAAGAAGAATGTACCAATTAACTGAAAAGATAAACTGTAGTCAAAGGAATGTTGTAGACCATCCAGAGGATATTAATACGATCTTTTGTGATTATTTTAAACTTTCTATTTGCAGAGAGCAGATATGAAAATTGGAATTTTTATTAGTCTTTCTGATGTCACGGTAAGAAAATCAAAGGGTTATTTTTGATTTTCCTAGAAAATGAAGCATTAGGTGAAACTTCTGACTTGTATGAAAGGAAATCTCTCACAGATGTAGAGAAAAGAAATGAAAAAAATAAAGAGAGAAGCCAAACAAATGTCTGTTTTTAACCTGGCAAATGACACAGAATCAGGAGTTATTGCCTATATTTCTGTAATAAAAACCACCCAACAACTGAGCCAGGGAATTCCCCACCCTTATCCAAATCTTGATTCTGATCCACATACACCTTGTCAGAGCTACCAGTCACCTGATGGATCCATGGCTGTTCAAGACAAAAGAAAAACTTGGGGCCAAGGTGAGAGGATTGCTTGAGCCAAGAGTTCGAGATCAGCTTGGGCCACACAGCAAGACCTCGTCTCTACAAAAAAAAAAATCAGCCAGGGATGGTGGTGTGTACCTGTAGTCCCAGTTACTCAGGAGGCTGAGGCAGAAGCATTGCCTGAGCCCAGTAGGTAGAGGCTGCAATGAGCCCTGATTGCACCACTGCACTCCAGCCTGGACAATAGAGTGAGACCCTGACTGAAAAGAAAAGAAAAAAAAAAAGACTTGGCCTGGTGTGTGTCTTCCTCCCAAGCATGGTGAGAGTCTTTGAGATCAAAGCAGGTCAGGGGTGAGAGTATCTTCTACCTGGAAGCTCAGCTTTCAGATCCCCGCGTCCCCACCCATGGGAGCTCAGAGATGCTCCTATCTGTGCCTCTGCTTCCTCTGCCACAAATAGAGGTTCACATTATTGTCGACCTCACATGTTACCACTATGTAATGCTGTGCTGGGTCCCTGGAAAGTATCATGCATGGGTTGGTTGTCATCATCACTACTAATACTTCTCAAACAGAAAAGCAAAGCAAAGTTATAAGATTAATGCTTCACAAGTGGTAGAAAGAATATTCTGACTGTTTATGAAAATGCTATAGACATAAAACACCATATGTGTAACTATGAGAGTTGAGACTTCTCACAATTTATTCCCTCTGTTACAGATGAAAAACGGAGCCACAAAGGATAGTGATTTGCCCCAGATTACATGTGCAGTTAATGCCGAGTCAGGATCAGAACTTGGTACTTCCTGGTCTGAGAACAAAATTCACTCTGTGATGCATGGCTACTAGTAAAAAGGAGGTAGCTTGAGATACCATACTGATGATTTAGCTGTTACTTCTAGTAGCAATTTGCCAGCCAAGATTCCATTGGCGCAAAAAACAACATGGTGGTCAAACAGCCCAGACTGCTTATCAGGTCTGAAACCACACTCATGGGTCAAAATCAACCCCTGAGTAAATAAGAAAGAGTATCTAATTCTTCCTCTCTTGAACCTCTGAATGTCTTAGATCTTCCAATGGACAAGCACCTGGGAAGCTTCTTATCCCTCACAGACTTCAGGAGGGACGAAAGTGTTCAACACCAGCAATGAAACCTGATATTCCTCCCCCCCACCAAGTCCATCAGTACCCATCTCAAATTCGGCTACCTGTGTGCACAGCTGTGGGTGTTCGGCAAGGGCTCTGACCCTTTCTGATGCTCGTTCTCCCTCCTCCCCTCCTCTCCATTAAGCAACAAGATAAATAACCTTTGTCCTGATTGCTCTTTTAATGCACAGGCTGGAGAATAAATTATAAGCTCTATGGAAGAGAAGCACGGCTAGTCAACTTGACATTGCTGTCATCCTAGGAGCTGAGCATGTTGATTTATTCGTTCACAGCCTTCTGTTTTCCCTGTCATTGGAACTAAGTTCTTCCATTGATCTAACTCAGTCAGCATCATCCAGACACAGAATGTGATACCTGTGAGCATTTGGGTACACTAATGAGGGGCTTTCTTCTGCAGAATTCTTGTTGTCCAGGGTTTGGGAGTGTGACCTCAGGGCAGAAGAAGATTTTTTGCAAAGCTGAAGAGCTGACAATGAAAAGACACTGGAGAGCAATCTGCCACTTACAAGACTCGGAGGTTCTTGAGGCCAGCGAAGTCCATCTTGGTGATCCTGGTGATATTGTTTCTGTCCAGGTCACTGCAATAGAGAGCAAATTCAGGTCAGATTTTCACAAGTTACACTTATGGTCTATTCAATCCAGACTGGCTTGGACTGGAGGAACGTTGCTTGTCAAGAAGAAAGCAATTTCAATGATGAATGTAGTCCCTTGAGCATGCCCAACTAACCTTAAGGATATTGTAGGGAATAAACCATTCATTATGCATGGAGCAGAACTCTGTTATAGTTAACTGCCTGGCTTCTTTGGCCCCTTCTTAGGGAAACAAATTTTTCTTTGGAAGTCTCCCCTCCCCCAACTCTTAGATCATGTCATACAAGGGGTGGTAATCCCTCTTCCAAGCTCCAGGCATGGGCACCTGATGTGGGTAATCATCTTCATCCCTCTGACCACAGCAATCGTTTCAGAAATGTATATATAACTCAAATTCCCAGTAACTCTTTATCCACTGGGATTGCTAAACCATTCAGGGTAGCCAGAAGCCATCTTGCTACCAGGAAAGAACCAGCAGGTTAAGAGACGTGATTCCTAGTTCTTTCCTATGAGCGTCCAGGTCCACTCACACCTGAAGTGAGACTGCTCTACATTTTGAGACTGCAAGAGCCATTCTGTACCATATCCTTTATGTTTTTGCTTAAATCCATTTGAATTTTCTACTAATTGAAATAAAAAAAATCTTGACTAGTCTGTAACTAGATAACAATAAACAAGACAAAAACTTGTCTATTTCCCAGCTAGTGTGCAAATTCCCTAGGGGGAAAACCATATCTCATTTAACTCCACAAACCATCATAATAGGGTATATGCCTGGCACGTAGCAAAGATGACTTAGCTGATCTTGTACGTTAGGTGAAGACAGTTGCATGGATTACTCCTGCCTCAACTTGTAGGCCTAAGCTCCTGAAAATGGCCCCAAAGAGGAAAGTTTGCCACAGAAGAGTTGAATGCCTTATGAAAATAGTATCAGGCTCAGGAGAGGGAGGCATCATGGATGGTAGAAAATCAGGGTTAGGGAAAACTGAGCTCACGAATGAACTTGTGAATAACTGTGTGAATATTTTGTGTTCATGAAAATCATCTAGGAAGATTGGATGCTGAAAGGGGACCATAAATGATACGTTACTCTAAAAAATAACGAATTCAGATGCTGAATAATTAATCTCTACATATTATGCCTTCCTTATGTTAAATTTTCCGGGGTTTGGGCTCTTGGAGTTTCAACAGGGTATCTGTAAATTGGCTTTGGTTTCATGCAGAAGATTTATATAGTAAGAGGCCCTTCCCCCAATGATGGATCACCCCAAATGTTCACCTCTTCTTTGGTTTTCTAGTCAGATCCTATAGTTCCCATCCTGCATTTATGCCTCAGAAAGATTTGTGAATTATACAGTTGCATAAAAGGAACAGGGAAGCAGTTTTCAGATTCTAGCAATTTGTATGAGGAAAAATCAAGTTTGAGGAAGGATGACTCTCTTGATATCAGAAAGAATACTGAAATAAAAATCAAGTGAGTCCTTGAGTAACCTCATCTGCGTACACCTCCTCTCCTCAGAGCTTTCCAATACTGAAAACAGCCATCGAAGTTGTTTCTTAACTAGCCTGTGATGGATAAAAGCGGTATTTAGATTTCTCAGGCTAATTTGAGTACTGGCTAAAAAAAAAAAGCAGGAGTTACACAGGAAAATAAAGAAGGGTTGCCCATACAAGGAGTAGGAAACAGCAGACAGACAGGAATCTTGCAAGCTTCTAATCATCACGAGTTCTCTCCCCCGCCCCACCTCTACCCCCCGGTCTGAATCGGGATGGATGATTGGGGACCTTGACAACTGCGAATATGACAATGCAAGCAAAGGTTTAATTACCAGGAGATAGCATGGAATCTCAGCAGCTTGTGCCAGTTCTGCGACACCAATATTTTCAATTAATATTTATTACGTAGAAGGGTACAAAGTGTGCTGCTGAAATGCTGAAGATGTGGCAAGGGCAGGGGGAGTACTGTGGGGTTGTCCCAGGCACAGAGTGCCAGTGTTTAAGAGCCGAGCTTCAGAGGCAGGTGGTCCTCAGTTTGAGTCCCTGTCCTGACACTTCCTAGTTACCTAAGGGAAGTTCACTGCATCTCCGAGGCAGTTTCTTCATTTACAAAGCAAGGCTGAGAATCTCGACCTCCGGAGTTTTTGTAAGGGTTAAGCTAGATGACGTATACACAGCACTTATTGACACTTGCTAGTCACTCAGTCTTGCCAGCTATTATTACTACAATTAGTTGAAGTACATACTCTCAACCTCCACTTTGAAATTTCAGTTCAACAGAAGTTGACCACTCTGACCCCCAAACTTTGTGCCTACAGGTGAACCTTGGGACCCCCAAGACACTCCTTATTGGTGTGCTCTCTTCCTTCAAGTAAAAAGGGGGGTGTATTTTGTGGCTGAAAACAGTGACAGGACCAAGGGTGGCGTCCTTACTCTGCCTTTCCCTAAAAGCATTCCTATGACCCCAGGCTATCAGGATGCTGAGGGACACAGGGGTCAGAGGAGAGGAAGGGAGGGGCTCTACCCTTCTACTGAGCTCTACCATCTGCCTCCACCCACCTCCCAAACACACAGACTGCCAAGCAGACCAGGGAGCACATGGGCTTTGAGGTGAGATGATCTGTGTCCAATACTCTGCCCCACCTTGCAGCCTCTAGCCCCACACCCTGAGGCCGTGTGAGCTGGAGTACTTACTCACTTACTTAACTTCCTTGAACCTCCATGCTCTGCAATCCTCTCTTAATTGCAGGCCACAGAATGATGAGAAAAACAAAGCCTAGGCTTCCACATACTTGGCTGAAAATGGGCAGCCACTGAGGAAAGGCTGCCCACCCACCACCAGGCCCCCACGTCCCCATACAAGCTCTTCTAGATCTTCATAACGTTCAGCTCCAGCCTCAGAGGAGGTCAGCGTACATCAGCCTAAGAAGTCCTGAACCATCAGCAGAAGGGTAATCCTGGACTAGGGATGTGTGTGGATGTGGGAAGTGTGGTGGTTTTAAAACATGTCTGGAACCTCTTTCTTTGACACACTTGCCATCAAGAGGTAGAGCCTATGCCCACTTCCCTTGAGCAGCCCTTTCAGACTGCTTGATCAAAAAAGGTTATGGCAGAATTGACATTGCAGAACTTCTGAGGGTAGAGTAGAGAGGCAGTAAGAGAGGGTTCCTCCTCCCCTCTGCTGTATTTGCACTGGGGGAGGTGCCAGGAGAGTCCCTGCCCTCTTCAGTCTTTCCCACTAGAGGTCAGGCACACTAAGTGCAGCCTCCCTTGAGACTCTGGCCCCAGTCATTATCTATCTGGTGATGACTTACGAGACACTCTAAACCAAAGTGACTCAGCTGAACCACTCTTAAATTCTTGACCCACAGAAACCACGAGAGAATATACAGACACACATGTCGCATAATGATACTTTAGTCAATGAGGATTGTACATCTGATGGTGGTCCTATAAGATTATAAAGGAGCTGAAAAATTCCTACCACCTAGTGACACGGTAGCACAGCATGTTATTCACATGTATGTGGCGAGGGGTATGTAAACAAACCCTATTATGTTGCCAGTCGTATAAAAGTATAGCACATTATGCACAGTACACAATATTTGATAACAACTATGCTACTGGCTTCGGTATATTATACTTTTTTATCATTATTTTAGAGTGTATTCCTTCTGTATATATAAAGTTAACTGTGAAAGAGCTTTAAGCAGGTCCTTCAGGAGGGATTCCAGGAGAAGGCTTTGTTATCATAAGAGATGACAGCTCCATGGGTGTTACTGCCTCTGAAGACCTTCCAGTGGGACAAGATGTGGGGGTGGGAGACAATTATATTGATGATCTTGACCCTGTGGGAGCCTAGGCTAAGGTGTGTGTCTGTGTCTTAGTTTTGTTTTGGTTTTTTGTTTTTGTTTTGTTTTGTTTTGAGTCAAGAATCTCGCTCTGTCGCCCAGGCTGGAATGCAGTGGCACACTCACAGTCAACCCAGCATCGACCTGCTGGGCTCAGGCGATCCTTCCGCCTCAACCTTCCAAGTAGCAGGAACTACAGGTACGCGCTACCACATCCAGCTAATTTTTTTGATATATTGTAGAGACGAGAGCTTACCAAGTTGCCCAGGCTGGTCTCGAACCCCTAGGCTCAGGTAATTCTCTCACCTCAGCCTCCCAAAGTGCTGGGATTACAGGCTTGAGCCACCGGGACTGGCCCTTCTTTAGTTTTTAACCAAAAAAGCTCAAAAAGGAAAAAAAGTAAATTAAAAAATTTTAAATAGAAAAAAACTCACGGGATAAGGATAAAAAGAAAATATTTTTGGACAGTGGTACAATTTGTTCGTGTTTTAAGCTGTGTTACTACAAAAGAATCAAAGAGTTAAAAACAATTAAAAAGTCTATAAAGCCAAAAAGTTACAGTCAGCTAAGGCTAATTGATTACTGAAGGAAAATATCTTTTAGAAATTTAGTGCAGCCTAAGTGTACAGTGTTCTAAAGTCTACGTGGTGAACAGTAATGTCCTAGACCTTCTTCACATTCACTCACCACTCACCAACTCACCCAAAGAAACTACCAGTCCTGCAAGCTCCGTTCATGGTAAGGGCCCTAGACAGGTATGTCGTTGTTTAACTTTTACACTATATTTTTTTACTGTGCCATCTGTGTGTTTAGATGCCCCAATACTTGCCATTGTGTTACAATTTTCTACAATATTCAGGAAAGTCACACGCTATACAGGTGTGTATCCTAGGAGCAATAGGCTGTACCTTACAACCTAGGTGTGCGTGAGTACACTCTGTAATGTTCCCACAATGGCAGAATCAACTAACAATGCGTTTCTCAGAACGTATCGTCATTGTTAAGCCACACATGACTGTACTAAAGTGAGTGCCGTGTCTTAACCCATGAAGTTTTGGGGTGATTCATTTTGCTACTAGGGGGGTAGAACAGAAAAGGGAGAGAAAGCTGTCTTCAACTTACCAGTAGCAATGAAGCCCCATTTACATGGCTCTCAATGGCAAGTCCTTTCTGAGATTTGCCTGCTGCCCTAGAGACTCTCAATCCTGCCATTATGGTCAAGAACAGCTCACAGGGCCAAAGGCAGGGATTCTGGGTATGACGCGAGAATTGGCACTGCTCTCAGGATTGAAGAAGTAAAGACTGCATAAGTAGGGATGCCCATCCCTTCCAATGGGGCTTAGGATACCATGGGACTTACTATGATGCTACACTATTAACTAGAGTATTGATTACCATTCAGGGAACACTGTGGCAGACTAGTGAGTTATCCAACAAATCATTTCCCCTCTGTCTTGAGCACACAGATACATTCCCAGCCTGTCTTGCATGCAGAGGCAACCACGTGACTGAGATCTCATCACTACTTACACAGACAGAAGTAATATATGCTAACTCAAGCCGGAGCCATAACACATCCTGCCCAATCAGTCATACTCTTTCTCTTCTCTCAGCATGGGCTGCATTCAGTAGATACAGAGAAGGACTTCAAGATGGAAAATGGAAAGAGCCTGAGTTCCTGGATGACAGCGTGGAATAGAGACCTTTCCTCCCTTGCTTCCACACTTATACACATTAGACTCTGACATGTTGAAGAAATAACTCCTAAGTCACTGAAACTTGGGAACTGTTTGTTACAGCAATATATCTTGACAAATAGAATAATCTTTAAGAAATTAGCTTTTCACCCTTTTTTCTTCTTCTTCACTTTGCAACAGTTCTGAAAGGTAGTTATTATCTCCCTTCAACTGAAAAAACATACTGTAGATCAGTCTTACTAAGAGCTGATATTTATTGGGCTAAGGACTTGGTGTTCACTTTCTCTAATTCAGACAATAACAATACAAGATAGGTACCATTATTATCTTATTTTTCACACTAGGGGGCAGAAGTGTAGTCTCTCCTACTATGGCTTACAAAATTTTTACCAATAAAGAAACTTGCCATGAGGCTACACACCAGTAAGCAGCAAGGCAGAGATCTGAACCCAGAATCTTTGAATGCTAAGGCCATCACATCATCCTGCCCATCTACCACTAGAACATTTTCTACTATATCTGCTGAGTGAAAAAAAGAATGCATGAATAAATGCCCAAATAAATAAATAGAACAGTACACAATTTCCCATCCCCATGCCTTGAAAAAAAAACAAAAAACACAAAATATAACAGCCTACTCCTAGACGTGTGGTTGTCCCCACTCCAACCAAGACAGCACATTTTCTATCCTGTCTCACAGCGAGGTCTTGGCCAGTGGGATGCTGAGCTCCTCTGCAAACTCAAGAGGAAGAGCTTTCTTGCTGTGTTTGCCCACGTCTGGTTTCAGGCATGATGCTCACCATCTGCCATGTTGCCTCCATAAACAGGCATTGCCATGGTAATCTCCTGGACTATTTTTCCCCATCCCAATCAGTGAATCATAAACCAACACTGGGACTTGGAGCTTTGTGGTATTCTCACATCTGTTTGACACCTTGGGTGGGGTGGGGAAGCAGAAGAATTCAGGACAACACTGGGAAAAAAATGAAACAAAAATATAAAACAAAAATGACTTGTTCCAGGGCAGGCCACTGCCCCAGCTTGGCACATGTATATTCATATCTTTCTTTTTAATCATCCTGTGGCATTCCTACACAATTTTCTTCTTGGCATGGCACATCTGGAAAGAGGGAGGAGTGAAAAATAGCCCCCAGTTAAATAGCATGGTGTAGAGAAAAGGACTCCAATTGTAAATCCAGATGATGTGGACTTGAATCCCAGCTTCTTCACTTCCTAGCTATGTGGCTTTGGGAAAGAAACTTAACTTTTTTTTTTTTGAGATAGGGTCTTACTCTGTTGCCCAGGTTAGAGTGCAGTGGTATGATCATAGCTCACTGCAGCCTCAATCTCCTGGACTCAAGTGATTTTCCCACCTCAGCCTCCTGATTAGCTGGAATCATAGGCATGTGACACTATGCCTGGTTTTGTTTATTTTTACTTTTTTGTAGAGATGAGGTCTCATAATATTGTTCAGGCTGGTCTCAAACTCCTCGGCTCAAGCAATCCTCCTACTTCAGCCTCTCAAAGTACTCGTATTATAGGTGTGAGCCACCACACCTGGCTACAAGACACTTAAATTTATTGAGCTCCAGTTGTTGTTGTTTTGACTTCTGTCATATACTTATGATCCCAAATACCAGCTCTATAGGATTACCACAAAGCTCAGAAAGTATGTGAGGAAGTACTTTCTAGACAACATTTAGAGTGGTTAACTTTTCACCCACAGTCAACAGTTGGCAGGGAGAGGATGCAATGGTGTAGTTTAAGATAGACTTCACAAAAGATATTTATCTGTGATGGTAAAATATGCATAGAGAGAACACACCATTGGTTCAGACCAGACTTTTAAGACTGTACCCTGTATGAATGTATACAGAATGCTGTCTTCTGGGTTGCAGGAAAGTAGACAGGGTCTCAACATATGGTGAATTTGTAGGACTTGCCACACAATGTAGTCAGTTGTTCCCTATTACAGGGGTACATAAGTAGAGACTAGATTATGTTGGGTATGATGTTTAGGGGAAACTTGGCAGGGGTGGCAGGCTGGACTCCATGACCAAGTCTGCCAATTTTGAGATCTGTAATTCTCATATTTTGGGAGGCCATAACCAAGTGAACTTTTTTTAAAAAATAAAAGAATATGGCTTGGTCCTCCCCCTCAGGGAGCTTGGAGTCTAGTTGAGAAGATGGACTAAGACTCATGAGACACATAGAGAACAAGGCAAGAATTTACAAAACTGAATGTTAAGAGATGTGGTCTAAATTCCAAAGGGAATGGGAATCAGAGATGTGAGACAGCCTTACGAGCAGGAATTCAGAAGACCTCCTGGAGCAGATGGGAAGGAAGAGCATCATCGTGGTAGAGCAGAGACAGCAGGGGGATGGTGGGGATCACAGGAAATGAAGGAGTTGAGGAGGAGGGTAGGCAGCTCCTGGGCAAGCCTGCAGATGCGTGACACCTCCACATTCAAGATCCCATAGTGGGCTGGGCGAAGTGGTGAAAGCCTATAATCCCAGCACTTTGGGAGGCCGAGGTGAGGGGATTGCCTGAGCCCATGGGTTCGAGAACAGCTTGGGCAACTTGGTGAGACCTCATCTCTATGATAAATCAAAAAATTAGCTGGCCGTGGTAGTGCATGCCTGTAGTTCTGGCTGCTTGGAAGGCTAAGGCAGAAGGATCGCCTGAGCCCAGCTAGTCGATGCTAGGGTGGCCGTGAATGTGCCAATGTACTCCAGCCTGGGCGACAGAGTAAGACTCCAACACAAAAAATAAAAAAATAAAATAAATAAAGATCCCATAGTGTGATCTGGAGTCTCGTATTCAAGAAAGGGACAAGAGAAGCCAGATATAAGATGCCCCATAGACCCTTACAACCCTACATTTACCAGCAACGAAGAAGAGAGTCCAACCAAACCAGAGCAAGCCGGCAAGAAGGCCTTGGCCTCAGTTTCTGATATCTACTCATCTACTCTCTACCCTTTTCTACCCTGGGAGGCAGACCTGAATGAGCCATGTCACAGGGCTAGCTCCTGTGCCCTTTCACTTCCCTGTGAGTTGAACAGAACATAGGGAAGTGATCAGACTGAGGACAGGGTTTTCACTCTCCGGGTTCCCTCCCTGAGAGCCCACCCAGGTTAGCCAGTGTCGCCACCAACAGCAAGCTGTTCTGCTGCTTCTGGTCCTGGGTTTTGCATTGTCTCCTGTGGCTGTGGTTCCCCTGAACCATATCCACACTTCTGATTTGAATTTTCCACCTGTTTTATGTTTGTTACTGATGTATCATTCATTCACTCATGCATTCATTCAACAAACAATCTTGCCCAATAAGTTTCAGAAGCCATGCTAAGTACTAGGATATGGCTGTAAAAAACACTGGCACAGTCCTTGCCCATAAGGAACTCAGAGTATAATGGGGAAGAAATTAAAAAAGGGGCAATTACCATAGATGGTGATAAATGTATCACGGATTGGCAACATTTTCCTTTAAAGGCCAGAAAGTAAATAATTTGGATTTTGCCAACCATGTTTTCCATTCCAGCTATTCAACTGGACTCTGTAGTGAGAGTAGTCACAGACAATTTATAAATGAATGGGCACAGCTGTGCGCCAATAAAACTTTATTTACAAAGACAGGCTGAAGGCCGGATGTGGCCCAGGGGCCATAGTTTATAGACTCCTGCTCTATACTTTGCCTGAGGCATAAACAAAAGCTATGGGAGAGCATGCAGGAAAAAGTATGGAGTAATTGGGTTGGAAGGGTCAGGGGAGGGGCCCAGGAAAAGGCGACATTTTAACTGAGACCTCAAGAATGAGTTAGCCATATTCAGGTTGGCATGGGAATATGTGAGAAGGGGGGAAAAATCCAGGTAAAAAAAAGGCATATATAAAAGCCCAGAGGCATTGCCTTAGGATAACTACAATCAGATGTCTACGGCTCTTAAAGCATGTTGCAAGGGACAGCAGGCCAGCCCTCCCCTTTCTTCCTTTCCTTCCTTCTTTCCCTCCTTTCTTCTCTTTTTTGATCCCTGTCTCCTTTCCTTTCTTCCTTTGTTATCCCTCCCTTCTTCCCATCCTTTGCTTCTTCCTACCATAAACCTTTATTAAGGATGCGTCACTATGCTTATGGCCAAGGATAGAGTGTTGAACAACAGCAAGGAAGTTCCTTCTAAGTAAGTATTATTTCCTTGGTGAGTGTGGCAGACACATTCTAAGCTGGTCTCCAAGATCACCACCTTCCCCTCTCCTTGAGTGTGGGCAGGACATAGTAACTTGCTTCTAACCCATACCACAAAGTAGAGTGGTGAGATGCCGCCTTGGTGACACGATATATAGGGTCTCAGTGCATGTCTTGCTAGGGGACTCTTTCCCTTGCTGGCTGTGATGAGGCATGCAGCCATAGCTGGGAGGTTCACACAGCAAGGATCTGAGGATAGCTGCCACCAACAGCTAGCCAGGAACTGAGGATGACCAGCAGAAACCTGAAGCCCTCCCTCTAACAAGTGGTGAGGAGCTGGCTTCTGCCAGCACCCTTGAGAGCTTACAGGAGGCTCATTCTCCAATCGAGCCTTGAGATGAGATCACATCCTCAACCCACACCTTGAGTGCAGCCTTGTGAGACCCTAAGCAGAGGATCCAGCCAACTCTGAGGTGATAAATATGTATTGTTTTGAGTCACTAGGTCTGTGGCAAGATTGTTATGCAGCAATAGAAAATGAATAGGGAGGAGATGGGAAACCACAAATCAACAACATGATGATAGATTATAAGATGGAAGCAACTAGGAAAGAGTCACAGGGTGAGGCAAAGACAATGAAGCTGGGGTGGGAGAAAGTAGAGGCACTGCCTCATCTAGAGTGATCTGGAGGAACCTCTCAGAGAGTGATACTTGATCTGAGAACAAAAAATAAAAGGACCCCATGGTGACTAGGGCTGAAGGTACACATTTCCAGGAAAAGGGCTATGATAGTAGAAAGGCATTCTCATGGACTAAGTAACAAAGAGAAGGTCTAGGTGATGATAGCGGAGTGGGTCCAGTTGGGATCATGGAGGCGCATGGGACCCACAGTACATGGCATCAAGGGGCTGTCAACATGCCTGGTGACTAGGCTACAGAATGGTCAAGAAGGGAAGCCACTGACTTAACATCCCCCAGCTCCTCTCCACATCAATCCCGCCCCCTGCAACCAGGTCACCCTTCCCCTGATGCCAATCTCATTCCACAGCTCAATAGGGAGGGGTCTTATTGCTAGCCTCAGCTTGCCTCATTTAATTCTTCCTTCTTTATTGCCACAGATATTTACTGAGCACCTACCAGATCCAGGAACTCCACTAGGCACTCCATCAGCACATATCTTCCTGCTATCTGCTGGCCTCAAAAGCTCTCAATATCCTGTCTCCATCCAGATCCTATGACTAGGTAATGGGTTGAATTATGTGCCCAAAAGACATGTTGAAGTCCTAACCTCAGCTACCTGTGAATGTGACCTTATTTGGAAATAGAGTCTTTTGGAAATAATCAGGTTAAAATGAGGTCATTAGGGTGGGTCCTAATCTGTCTGGTGTCTTTATAAGAAGAGACAGAAGGCCAGCTATAGTGGCTCACGCCTATAAACCCAGCACTTTGGAAGGCCAAGGCAGCAGGATTGCTTCAGCTCAGGAGTTTGAGATCAGCCTGGGAAACATAGCAAGATCTCATCTCTACAAAAAAATTAAAAAGTAAACTAAACCAAAAGTGGTGGTCTATGCTTGTAGTCCCATTTACTCAGATAGCTGAAGTAGGAGAATCACCTGAACTCAGGAGGTCAAGGCTGCAGTGAGTTGTGATCGTGGCACTGCACTCCAGCCTGGGCAACAGAGTGAGATTCCGACTCAAAAAAAAAAAAAGAAAAAAGAAAAAAATTAAGAAGAGACAGAGACACACAGGGAAAACACTGTGTGACAACAGCAGCCGAGACAGGAACGGTGCAGCTGCAAACCAAGAAACACCAAGGATTGCTGGCCACGTCCACAAACTGGGAAGAAGCAAGGAAGGTTTCTGCCCTACAGATTTCAGAAGGAACATGCCCTGCTGACACCTCAATTTCACCTTTCTAGATTCCAGAAATCAGACAGGATGAATTGTTGAAGACACCCAGCTTGTGGTACTTTGTCATGGCAGTCCCAGGAAACTGACACTCCCAGTCGCCAGGCTTTGTCAAGCCCTGAATGGCCCCCACAGCAACTCCACCCCACGTCGGCTTCTCCCTTCCCTGGACTTCCGGATCATTTAGGCTCTGCACAACTCATTCTGGTCTTTCATCACATTTCCCTCCACCTCGTGTGCTGCTGCCTGTTTCCGGTGTATTTGCCTCGTCTCCCAAAGGACCATGAAGAGTATCCTCCCAGACACCTTGGATGAAGTAAGGTCCCTCAGAGACACTCAGACAAATGTATGTTAGTTTTCTCGGGGTAGCGGAACAAACTTTTTTTTTTAATTCACATTTGGCTTATCAATATTGTCAATGTTTTCTGGAGTAAACATGTATTACCTAAGATTCTCCCCATAGTTAAGGCAGAGTTAAAGTCACTCAAGACTCTGGAAATCCAGCCATGTGGCTAAAAGAAGATGCTCCTTTTTTTTTCTTTTCTTTCTTTTTTGTTTTGAGTCAGGGTCTTCTCTGTTTTCCAGGCTGGAGTTGCAGTGGCACAATTACAGCTCACTGCAGCCTCAAACACTTGAACTCAGGCAATCTTTCTGCTACCATGCCCAGCTAATTTTTTGATATTTTTGTAGAGACAAGGTCACATTATGTTGACTAGGCTGGTCTCGAACTCCTAGGCTCAAGCAATCCTCTCACCTTGTTCTCCCAAAGTGCTGGGATTACAGGTGTGAGCTACTGCGCCCGGCCAGAAGATGCTCTTTGATGAGCCCAAGGGTAGTCTCAGGAGCTGCTCAGATTGTGCTTTCCTAGTGGGTGCATTCCTCCGGTTCCTCCCCTCAGTCCAAAGGACCCAATGCCCTCCACCCACTGACCCAGATGGGAGAGAGAAACACACTTGCTCAAGAACAGTCACATTACCATCCTGCCAGGCCACGGTGTTGTCCTTCAGATTCCCCGCACACGGCTCCCATCTCATGCTTTACCTCTGCAAACTCACATGGCAGGAGGCATTATTAATTATTCTTCGATTTTTGCACTTCATTCTCATCTGTTATATAACCACATACAAGTTTAAAAACACACACACGCATTTGGGAAAGAAATGAACTGAATTTGATTTAAAAAACTGGCTTCACACTACCTCAGTTGTTTGGGAACTAAGCCTCCCTGGGCTAAATTTTTGGCTTGGCAACACTCTCGCATATATAATTTTACACCTGCAAAAGCTCGCAGCCAGCCCTGTGCAGACAGCTACCTGCAGGGAGACGAACCAGCCAGACAGAGGGGGCAACCCGGATGGCTGGATGTGGTCCTGGTGAGGGCCTGCAAGGAGGAGGGGTGGGCGTGCGATCTCTACTCTTTCTTTCCTTGCAGCAGGAAGGTTCTCTACCCCTGTCTTGAGCAGTTCAGCTTTATGCTCCAGCAAAAGAGAGCACACATGGGACACCACTAGCTCTTAGCTGCGGGCAGCAAAGTAGAACTTGCAACCTGGTAGCCCATCAATGAATTTGGGCCTGGAGATGTGCTTTGTCTGGTTCTCCGTGTGATTTTCACATATGCAAATTAATTGCCAATTTGGGAGCACTTCATATACAAATCTGGAATTCTGGCTTGTCTTTTAAAAACAAAACCAGTCCATCAGATAACCGTGGGCCTTTGTGGCCACTGGAAGCTGGTGCTAAGAGACAGCTGCCCACTTTGAATGAGGTGTGTGCACCACGGTTTCACCAGTCAATGTGACTGGTTCCCTCACCTAGCCCTTTTAGGCATCAGAGTTCAAGACACCTGCTGCCAAGAGTAATGCTTAAGAAGGCAGGCCCTGGGGTCAGATAGCCTGGCCTCAAATCTTAGCAGACAGAGTGTGATTTTAGGCAACTTGCCTAACCCATCCCTAAGTTTCTATTTCTTCATCTTTAAAACAGGTATAATCACTGTACCTACCTCCTAGGAAACAGTGGAGATTAAATGAGATCATATACATAAAGTGATTGCAGCCCAAGGCTGGTCATGCAGTGAGTACTCAAGAATTAACCATTACTATCAACTGGCAGATTATTATTCAGGCCAAATATGAGCACAAGTAGGAAGGAGAAGATGTTGGCAGGACCTCAGTGCTTCACGAACAGTAGAAAGGCACCTGGTCTAATCCACACTTTTCCCCAGATCTCCCAGACACATTCTCCAATAAAACATTCGCAGAAAGAGCCCTCCCTTCCTGAGACAACCAGGATACCCCAGCCCTAGTGCTCAGAAATAAATAATCCTTCCTAAATTCTTCCCGTGATGACTTAAGGCAACTTATTCTTTTTGAGCAACCACCTCCAGACAATGGCTGTCAATCCAAAGGGTTCACTCTTTATGCCCCTCTTTAGCATGCCCAGAAATCTTAAACTCTTCCAAAGTCTCCACAAAAGGCCCATTCTCAAAACCCTTCCCTGCACTGTGCAGGACAGTATGTGATGAAATGGCTCCTCCAATCGCTGGGAGTCAGGATACAGAATTCCCAGAGAGTGTGGAGTCAGCCTTTGCAAATGTGGCAAGCGATGTAGAGAATATGGTATGGCAGGGACAGTGCTATGTGTTCACCAAACTATTTCGTTTTCCTCCTAGGCAAACAGCAAGGTTAAATTTCCTGCACCCTTTGCAAATCTAAGTGGGACCATGTGACTGACTTCTGATGAAAGGAATGTGGATGGAAGTAATAGATGTCATTTCCAGGCAAGGTCATAAAACATCCTGCAGGCATTACACTCTCTTTCCCCTTCTTGTCTTCCTGGCATGTAGAGGCCACGTGTCAAAAATTGCCATGTCCCAAGTGAAAGCAGTCTGGGTTTCTAAGACACTACACGGAGCATAAGCCTCCAACTCACCATCCAGACCAGCTGTACTGGACTGTGAGAAGAGGAAGCAATACAACTTCACTGTATACAGATACATCTGGACTTATTTGTTTTGGAGGCATAGCCTTGTCTGTGCTGACTGATATACCTGGCCATATGGCATAGGGGAAAGACTGTTAGGCACTGGAAAGAAATTAGGTATCCATGATCTTTCTCTACACTTTCTAACTCATAGCATGACCTTGTAAAAATTACCTTTCCCATCATTAAAGGGAAGAAGATAAACCAGGTGATCCCCTAGGGTCACCATATAATTCTCACTGGCTTTGGACTCCACTAACACACATTGACTTAAACAATGCTTCTTTTTTTTTTTTTTTTTAAGAAGACCACCAAACTCAAGTCACTAGAGGCATAAATGCTGCAGCTAGCCAACATTAGAATCCAAATAAATTTCTGCTGATTAGGTAATGATTATGCAAGAGTCAACATGTATACTATACTAAGCACTTCATATTTGGAGTCTCTTTTAATTCTCACAATCAACCTATGAGGTTGAAACTACTATTAGTCCCACTTTACGAATGAACAAATGGAGGTAAAGGAAGATAAAGATACTTGCCTATGGTCACAAGCCAATACATACCAAATGAGCATTTATATACAGGCAGTCAGGTGTTAGTGCCTAACAATTTAGCAATCAACTTACAAGAAATAAACACAGAGTCTCAAAGGGTAAAAGACATTGAAATAATCTGGTCAGAGAATTTTAGTAATATATCCCAAATTTTTGCTAAACTAATAAACTTCAACTTCTTGAGATTTATGTTTGAGTTCCCAAGGTTTAGCACAATACCTGTCACATGAAATGCACAAATAAACATCTATGGAATGACTGAATGATCTTAACTTGAGTTCTTTATCGACAGGTTTAATTGAGTTACATTTTCCCTTCGTTGACAATGGCTTGAGATCCAAAGTTGATATCAGTATTTCATTTATACCAGTAAATCTGGGCATCAGCTAGAACTAGAACAACCATATACTTTATTATCTAAACTTGAATACTTTTTTGAGTCAAAGGGTATGTCAATATTTATACCAGGAAAACAGGCAGAAGTTGGGACTGTCCTGGGTTAATCAACACAAATGACCATCCTAGTTGGAGCCACAAAATACCCACAACAGGAGTGCATGACAAAGGAAGTACCCACAAGGGGGCCTGTTGCCCACCATATCTCTATTCTTTTTTTTTTTTTTTTTTTTTGAGTTGGAGTCTCACTCTGTCGTTCAGACTGGAGTGCAGTGGCACACTCACGGCCACCCCACTGCCAACCTATTGGGCTCCGGTGATCCTTCTGCCTCAGCCTTCCAAGCAGCTGGAACTACAGGCTAATTTTTGATTTATTGTAGAGATGAGGTCTCACCAAGTTGCCCAGGCAGTTCTTGAACCTGTGGGCTAAGGCAATCCTCTCACCTCGGCCTCCCAAAGTGCTGGGATTATAGGCATGGGCCAATGCGCCTGGCCGAGTCTTTTTTCTTTTCTTTTTCTTTTCTTTTCTTTTTTTTTTTTTTTTGAGAAAGCAGGATTTATTGAGAAGACAGAAAAGTTCCCACAGTGGGAGGGGACCCAAAGGGGTTGCCCCCGTGTCTTTATTCTTAAGGAACCCTTCTTCCTGTCCACTTGGGCTGCAGACTACTTCTACATCTATGGCCGCTTGCAGGACACAGCATGATTCAGTGTCGTTCTCTAAATGGTGCTCACCTCCCAGTCCAAGCAGCCATAGAGCATATACACACTATCAACTTTTAATATAGGTGCAGTAATTGCTCTAAGAACACAGGAAGGAGCAGCCTGAGGAATTCAATGATGGCTGCAGGAATATAAACATGGATTGCATTGGAACAGCCTACATACTTTGTATAAACACTAATAAAGTGAGTTCAGGCTGAGCTGTGACTTTAAAGGAAATTCTTCCCCATAAACATGTCCTGCCATGCCCTAATAACTCTTTAATTTGATGCACATTTGGGAAGGATGATGCGAAGTAATCACAAAATAACGTTAAGGTCTGCTGGAAGGAGGAGTGGCGGAAGGGGAATGTGATGCAACTTGGAGCTAACACCATCCGCCAGAGAGTTGGCTTCACTGCTTATTTCACACATGGAGGGAATTTGCCGAGTGACACGCAGGAAATCAGAGACAGGTCTCTGCAGGTTCAGCTCAAGGAAATTCTGAATGTCGTCTGATGGAGCCACATAAGGCTCCTAAGTGAGTCCATTTCTGGCCTGCCTTGCCTAGCTGTGGAGAAAGCAAAAGTAACTAACACTCCCTTGCAGGTGAACTCTCCACTTTCTAGACCAAGGTTCTTCCAATTTTAATGAGACTATAAGCTCCTTGAGAGCAGAAAACCCTTCTTACACATCCAGGCATCACCCACAGAGCTGACTCAGCCCCATACCCCTGTGAGAAAGGGAAATGGCACAGAATGGATGATAGCTAGACATGAGCTATACATTAAGGCTCAGGTCCTGGTTTCATAACTTATTACTTATGTGGTAAGTTAAGGCAAACCACCATTAGCATCTGCAAAATGGGTTTAGCACTTGCTGGACTTCAGAGAGGCTCTGGGATGATCAGATGAGGTAACGTTAAGAGAAAGGCTTATATAAATTAAAAAGGGTGTGTACAAATGTAGCAAATTATTATTATTACCATTATTAGAGTCAAAGTCTCTGTCACTCAGGCTGAAGTGCCGTGGCACAATCATAGTTCATCACAGTCTTGACCTCCTGAGTCTAGGCAATCCTTCCACTTCAGCCTCCAGAGTAGTTAGGACTACAGGTACACACCACCACATCTAGCTAATTTAAACATTTTTTTTTTTAGAGATGAGGTCTTGCTATGTTGCCTAACCTGTTCTCAAACTCCTGGGCTCAAGCAATTCTCCAGACTCAGCTTCCCAAAGTGCTGGGATTACAGGTGTGAGACACCACACCCATCCTAATGTAGGAAATTATTACTACTAAGAAAGTATAAAACTGACTTTAACAACAATAATAATAGTTTTGCCATGTGTTGAGTTCTCATGATGTATTAGGCACTGTTCACCTCCTTTAACTCCTCACAACAATCCTACAAGGTGGATATTATTATTGTCACCCTAAGAGTATGTTATTATAGAAGCTAAAAATAGTGACCAGGGGAAAGTGAGGTCCAGAGAGGTTAGGTAACTTGCCCCAGTTCCTTCTTCTGTGTATCATCCAGGGTGCTAATTCTGGATGGCAGGTCTAGATGGCCTGAACTTCCTGCTCTTTGCTCCTGAGCGCTTAGGGATTTGAATGTACCCAGTTTGTCTCCTTTCTTAGCCTGTAAGCAGTCAGGACAAAGGCAGCATGGGAGTCTCCCCCACGTCTCCAGGACCCAGAAAAGGACTGGGGAGCTGATGCTTTGGTATCCAATGGCTGCAGTTCCTTCCCTTCCCTAGCCACTCTTACTTGCAAGCCAACTCTTGTTGACCGCACACGACAGCACTTGGTCTGACACACAGCTGATGCCGACTTTTAGCTCCTCGACCCTGCATGATCTTCCATCTTCACCAAGGCAAAAGGAATCAGCCTCATGTCCCTGCCACCTGGAAATGGGACCCACACAGCTCATCCACCTAGGTAGGTCCTCTGCACCCACCAGGCTCATTCCAAAAGCCATGACTGCTTAGACAGACCCCATCGGTAACGCCTTCTTCCTTGGATCAGAATGAACTACAGCTGTCAGGGAGTGTGGCTGAGGAATGGGGACCCACTCCACAGAGTGCCGAAGAAGACTAGAAAGTAAGAGAATGTCTTCAGAGTGAGACAGTGGGACCAGGATGGCCCCCCGACCCTGTTCAGGCTGGAGCCACTCTCTCCCATCTGGCACTGATAAAATGCCAGGGGACAGGAATTAGGCAGGGAGGGAGAAGGGCCCATCTGATCCTCCAACCAAAACGTCATGTCCAGTCCCAAGAAAGGCAAACCTCCTTTCATCATCCATGAAACCATATCTTGCTTATTATGACAATTTTAAAAACTTCTCTGATTATTCCTTTGAGAATCCAATTTGTTTCCTTTGTAAAAAGGAAACAATTCTCTTCTCAGTTTGGGAGGTGGGGACATTCCATTTATCTTGAGGGGGGAAATCTGTTTTCTATTACGAATCACGTTCTGTAGGTCTATTTGTAAAAAATAAATCTCCACACTTCACATAGAAAAAGAAATTCTCTCTTTACTCTCCTACAAACAACCATGAAGACCCACAAGAGGGAGGCTCCTGCCCTCTTTTTAACAATTACAACAAAGATTGGATTTCCATCCTTTGCTTTGAAAAGGAAAACTTCTTACTCATTCCCTGAAAGCCAGCAGTATCCCCAAGTCACCCAGCATACCTGAGCAAGCCACCATGGAATAATTCATCTAATAGCATTTACAGATGGCAACTGAGTGCCAGGACCGAGCTAGACCCTGGGAAGGCATGGATTAAAATAAATACATCACCCTCCAAATCCCTGCACTCTGAGATAGGGGTCAGCAAACTACAGCCCACAAGCCAAACCAAGTCCACTGCCTGTTTTTTTTTTTTTTGTACAGATCGGGAGCTAAGAATGGTTTTTATATTTTTAAATGGTTGGAAAAAAATCAAAAGGATAATATTTCGTGACACATAAAAATTATATGAAATTCAAATTTCAGTATCCATAAATACAGTTTTCTTGGAACCTGGCCACACTCCTCCATTTATACATTGTCTATGGCTGCTTTACTCTACAGGGGCAGAGTTGAGTAGCTGCAACTGAGACTATGTGGTCCCCAGAGCCTAAATATTTATTATGTAGCTCTTCACACAAAATGCCCACTGACCTTTTATGAAAGAGCTTATATGGTCCAGGAGGGCAGAAAACAAGGAAATGGCAGTCAACACGACCACAGGAATAGCAACCTCCACAACACAACAATAGGATGGCGGTTTAAAACATAATGGCTAAAAGTGTGGGCACTGACTCAGGGTCAGACAGAAGCTTATTCTGCACTTGGTAGATGGAAGTAGCGACACGACTCTGAGGAATTTATTTTAACTCTCTGTGCCTCCATTTTCTCATCAGTAAAATGGGTGTCCTCCCTTTTGGGTTGGGTTGAGAATTAGGCAAGTTTATACATGTCAAGAACAATGCCTATCCTGTAAGTGCTCCATCTCTTTTTGGTCGTCTTATTACTCGTTGGTACTGCTTACACAAGTTCAAGGGGAGGTTATTCAACAGAGTACAGTGAGCGTGGCACCCCTGGAGCATATGATGTGAATGGTGACCCAGGAACTCAGCAACACGGCAGCCCTGACTATCACTAACGTTACACGTATGCTTGCAGAGTTTTGAGGAGTGGGGGCAGACAGGCATTCCAGATGGAGAGGACAGGTCCTATGTTTCTTTATTGCCACATTGACTCTTCTATTCTGAAGGAGAACCATCAGGGCATATTCAAATAAGCTACTGTGGGGGGGCTCCGGGTCATACCCCGAATTTCCTTTCTCCCAGCTCACGTTCCCTGCTCAGTCATCCTGAGATGGGTCCCCAACACCCATTCCTGCGATTACACCTTGCTCCTCATCCCTCAAACTCTCAGACTGTGGGCTATTTTAAGCCCAAATTAAAGACTCCTGTCTCCTGAATGGCTGCAATTTCAGCCTGTGGTTTGTTTACTCTGACGTGGCCTGAGGCCACAGCGCTGGTGCAGGGGCACTGCAAGGGGTAGCCAGTTTCAGCAAGGAGGCAACAGGCTTTACAGGAACCATTCCCTGCAGCACACTCTCCCTGGGAAACACAAACACATGGACACATGGATGGACGGTTAAAAAGAAAACAACAGTGGGAGTGTCCTATATCTCTGGAGATGGACGCTAAAAACAGCACCACGCCAGAAGCAAGGACGCACTGGAAGCTCCGTAGTGCTTCAGACTCGAGAAGAAGGGGGTTGCCCCTCTCATTCCACGATACTGAGGCTGTCGTGTTTCTTCTTCAGCCTCTATGAGGAAGGCCAACGGGACCTCTTTATCTGCAAGAACCTCGCCATAGATCCTCTCATCACGGGGTGGTGCTCAGAGCCTGAGACCAGGGCAAGACCTCCAGGGCATGCCTCTCACACTGGGAAGACCTAGGTCTATAGTCTAGTGGCGGGCAAATGAGAACAGGCTGGGGTAGGCTGGCAGGTAGGGACAGAGGGAGACCAGAGGAGACTGGATGGATGCCAGGCAGGAGCCTGCCAAGCTCTGGGTGTCCACACTCCCTGCTAGGGCAGGGCCTGAGCTCGAGGAAGCCCACAGGCAAGGGAGTTCAGGATCCCTCTTAGTTCCTTTTCTCCATCCTTCACTTCTCTTGCTCCTCAAGGGGCAAAAAGGGAGAAATGAGCCTTCATGTCATATATAGTGGACAGATTCCCCGCCATTTCTTTCCTATCCCACTTTCAACCTGAACACATGCCTCCACCCTCACCTACCAGCCTGGTTTTCCTTGTTCTATTCTGGAAAAGTTTTTAGCCGCTTGTACGATGTTGGCTCCTCAAGCAGCTGTTGCAGGTGGCACTGGCTCCAGAAGAGAATGTCTCACCCCAGGGGCAAGAGTCCAAGGGGCTTTGAGTCTGCAGAGCCTCACAGGCATGAGGGAGCCCATGCCTGATAGCTGAGTGCTTGCTGCCCAGAGTGGCCAGAAGCAAGGGACACATGGGCTGTCCACCACCAAGTCCCACCACACAGACTCTCTTTCGTTTGGGTGGCAAAAGGGTTTTTTAAAAAGGCCTTTTGGCCAGGCATGCAGTCCCCAGTTCATCATGGTCCCCATGACTTCACAGGCAGCCCAGTTCACCCATTTATAGGACCTGTCTGGCCCAGGTAGGTAACTGGATTTGACTGCGGACTTTGTAATCGTGAAATGTTTTCCACCTAGTGTAAAAGCTCTGTTAGGAAAGAAACCAAGTCAGTGAGTCAGTCCTTGCTCTGGTGTCCAGCACGGGGCCTTGCCCAGGCTACTGCTCAAACAGCAGCAGGGGATTTGAAAACTCTGATGAGACTGTGTCTCTCAGCCACAGCTTCCAAGGCCATACGAGAGGTGGGAAGAGAAGTGAAGGGAACGAGAATTGCTCACTCCATCCTCTTTCCATCCTGTAGGTCTGCTGAAGTCAACCCCAGCTCCCAGGGACAAAGAGATGGAGATGGCTGCAGGTGAGCCAAACCTTGGCTCCAATAAAATTGAGAGCAGCTGGCACTTCTGAACACTCTGGCCCCCAGGGACCTGAGCTGAGTGCACACGGGTAAGCACCAGGCCTTTTCCCTTTTTCTTCTTGTCATGCCTAATTACACCAGGATTGTGCTGAGTCAAGCAGCCTGCTGGCATGGGGGCCCAGGCATGGCCTTTCCTGTTGCCCTCAGTCAGCTCATGGGTCTCAAGTAGCCGTGTGTGTTTCCACCCCGAAACCCAAGAATAAACTCAGCACCGACATACATGGTGCCAAACACTAAGCCCCACGCCTCAGCCTCTGGGAAGACGGCCCCTGCTGAACCGAGAGAGAACAAAAAGGCCTTGCTTGCAACAGCCCTACCACCTGCATCCAGCCCACCACCCCCTGCCTTCAGCCTTGAAACAGACCTCCTCTCCAAGGAATGTGGCAACAAGCAGAAGCCAAAGGTGGCCACAGGAGAGGGAGGTAGGCATCCCTGGTGCCTTCAAGCACACTTTGGCTTTACCAAGTTTCTACCTGAGTCTTGACTTCCAGGTCCTTGCACCCTCAGCTCACAGAATCAGGGAGAGATGCTCACTCTGTACCGCTCAAGAGGAGTGCATAGTTCCCCACTTCTCAACACACATGTGCATGTATATGCACACAAACACAGCCCTCTGCAAATGCCCAAGAGAAAATCACGCAGCCATTGCTCTAGACCAGTGGTTCCCGGCCTTGGTTGCATATTAGAGTCACCCTCGGAGAGTTTTAAAAGTCGTGCTGCCCAGGCCACACTCCAGAACAATGAAACCAGAATCTCTGGGGAGAGATATCAGGAATCATATTATTTTAGGGCCCCCAGGTGATTTTAATGTAAGCCAGGGGCTGAGATTCATTGCTGAAGGTGAATTGCAAGCCTTGGAAAATTCCATCCACCAACTTATGCTTTGAGGCTGCACTCCCAAGCTTGAATTGGCCTCAAGATGTTGGCCACAATGCCACAGAGACTGGTGTTCGTCGCTCAACAAACACTACTAAGCATCGGCCATATATCGGACCCTCTTCTAGTTACTTAGAGATTGTCTCAAGAGCTAAACTTCTAGAGTTCAGCTGGCTTGCAGTTTGGGTCTTAGTGGGGTTAGTCTATGCATCAACCAACCAGCAAGTGTTTACCACACCCCCAGTGTGTGCAAGGCTTGGCAAAAGGTGCTACAAAGTGGAGTATGAAACTCCTGACTCCAAGGAGCTTCAACCCTAAATGGCAAAGTTTAAGAATTTGCACATTGATATAAACACACAACATGGTATACAAAGGATAAATGAATGTGCAGTTGAATAATTCGAAACAACATATCAGGTAACCGTGTACCAGGCACCAGGTGATACCAGGGGACAACAAAGGTGGAATCCCTAACTTCAAAGTGCTCAGATTAATGCAGTGATCCCCAGAGCAAGGTCCCCAGACCGGCAGCCTCAGCATCACTTGGGAACTTGCTAGAAGTGCACATCACTGGGCCTCATCCTGGCTACTGAATCAGAACCTCTGGGTGGGGTCATTAATTTGTGTTTTACCAAGCCTACCAGGTGATTCAGGTGCCTGTTCAAGTTCGAAGACTGATGAGTGCCGTGGGAATTGGAGAAAGGAAGACATCTCCTTGCTTTAGGGATGATGAAAGCCTTGGGGGATCTGCATCCTGGCTCTGACACATTTGGGGGAAATCTAAGGCAACTACTTGAACTTCCTTGTGCATCTATTTTGTCAACTGTAAGTAAGCAAGAAGTAGTAAGAGGCCTCCTGTGCAGAGTTGTGTAAAGAATACATAGGATAATGTGTAAAAATCACCAACACAGCACCTGGGGCCAAGTCTATGCTCAGTGAATGACCTCCAACACTAGCAGCCATGGAGCAAGGGAGCTTGCTATTCAGCACATGAAAGCTGACAGAATGAAGGAAAGAATGAATAGATTCATGCATCATGAATGGGAACTGGGTTTGGCAAACCTATAAAAGCAACATTCTCTGTGCAAATATGTTCACAGTAGGACAAGGGCTTCCAAGACTGAGTGGTCAGAGCATGTCTCTGATCTGGAGACTGGCATCTTCCTGGCTCAATCTCCTTTCTCACCTGCAACTCCCAGTGAGTTGGTTAAATACCTGGGCTCTGGAGTCAGACTATCTGGGTTCAATTACTTATTAGTTGGGTGGTCTCGGGTGAGTCATGTAAATCCATTAAGCCTCAGTTTTTTCTTCTGGAAAATGAATATAATAATAGTACCATTATTATTGGGTTGTGAGAGTTCAACAGGATAATGTGAGTAAATCAGTTAGCTGGGTGCTTTACATGTAGTAAGTGAGCTCTAAACATTAGGTCTCTGTATCACAACACACAGCTGGGTTCTATCTTGACCTCTGCTAACTTATGCCTGGCTGGAATTTTTCAAGCCAACTCTAATGCCAGACCCAATTAACACAAATGGTTGTTTGGGTCCTTCATAATAGCACAGCTGCTGAGCACTGGCCAGCTACTTACATGCAGGGTGTGTGTAAGGGCTTCTCATGTACTGGTACTGTTCACATGAATCCTGGGACAACAGATATTACTGCACCCATTTTATAGATGAGATAACTGAGGTTTGATGACTCATCAAAGTTAGGCAACTGTCAAGTGCGGAAACGAAATTCAAACTCAGCCCTAATTCTAAAACCCATAGTCTTCCTACTGCCATAAAATTACCCAGCTTTCCCTTAGAGGCTGCTGGAAGACCTTTCTAAATGAGGTTCACCCAGCTGCAGGGTGAGAGGGCCAGGCTCTTTTTGTGATGTCACTGTGTTAAAAAAGCCTTGGCCAGGCATAGTGGCTCACACCTGTAATCCCAGGAGGCCAAGGTGGGAGGATTGCTTGAGCTCAGGAGTTCGAGACCAGCCTGGGCAACATAGCAAGACCTCATCTCTACAAATAAATAGCTGGGCATAGTGGTGCATGCTTGTTGTCCCAGCTATGCAGGATGCTGAGGTGGAAGGATCACCTGAGCCCAGGTTGTGGCTGCCTTGAGTCATGATCATGCCACTGCACTCCAGCCTGAGTGAGACCCTAACTCAAAAAAAAAAAAAAAAAACAAAAAAACAAGAGCACTGGAAGGAGATGTCACTCAGAGCTGAGTCTGGAAGAGGAAAGTCACAGGTGGGCTGGCGCAGGATGACAGAAACTGCAGAAAATCAGCTCCTGGATTCCCAAACTACAATAACCTCTTGCCAGTGATCAAGTGTATCTGTGCCCGTCTGTGTGCATCTGTGTGGGTAGTGGGGGCCACAAGAGCGAAGCAAAATCCTTCCTCCCCAATCCAAAAATGGTGAGTCGAGCCTAAACACAGAAAGAAGGCAATTGAGTGCAACACAAAATCCACACCAGCTTTTAGAAACCATTGTCCTCTCCTGAAAAAGGCATTCTGGCCCACGAAGCAATACAGTACGACAAGTCTCTTTTATCTCCTCCCAGCTCTATTTCCTTAAAGGCCAAATCGTGGTCTTCTTTCTTCTTCCTCCCAGATGCCGGCTGCGACCCAGCTGACAGCCCAGCAGCCCTGTAGACCCATCGTGCCTACTCCTGAGGACCTGAACTGTGTTGTGAATAAATGGGAAAAGAGGGCTCGGCCTCCCGCCTTCTTCTGAGAGCTTCTAACAAAGATGCCTGGAGTCCATCACCAACTTGGGCTTCATCCTCCTCCCTCTTAGGCTCCACGGGTCCAGAGAGCGGCCTGGATGCCCTCAATTGGAACAAAGAGGACACATCCTAGTTGGGATTCTGAGTCTTTGTAACAACTACTAACAATTCATTCTTCCTCATATCTTGTATTCACCTGCAAGGAGACATGTTACCTCCAGCTGACCCCACCTGCCAAAAATATGACTGTATGTTCGTATTTATCGTCTTTGTGTTCCACAGTTGCCATGGTAGTAAAATTTACACTCCCCAGCCTCACTGCCATTTCCAACTACAAATAGAATGATTGTCTTCCCATTTTGGCTTGGCAAAAACAGAAATGTGCAGCTTCTACAGGCCAGGGCGTGTCTACGCATAAGGCGTAGGGGCTGGGGTGAATAAGAGTAAGACTTCTTTAAGTTTTTCCTCCTTTACAAAGCAGGGTTTTTGTTTCTCTTGTGATGTGTGATGAGATTTTAAAAACTGAGATAAAATATACGTAACATAAAATTTGCCATTTTAACTTTTTTTTTTTTTTAGTGGGGCTGGAGTACAGTGGCACAATCAGGGCTCACCACAGCCTCTGCCTCCTGAGCTCAAGTGATCCTTCCACCTCAGCTTCCCAAATACCTGGGACCACAGGAGTGTGTCACCATACCCAGCGAATTTTTTATTTGTAGAGATGAGGTCTCACTATATTGCCCAGGCCAGTCTCAAACTCCTGGACCCAAGCAATCCTCCCGCCTTGGCCTCCAGAAATGCTGGGATTATAGAAGTGAGTCATCATGCATGGTTGATTCTAACTATTTTTAAGTGTACAGTTCATTAAGTGAAATCACAATGTTATATGACCATCAGCATCTACATGTCTCCAAGACTTTCTCATCAGCCCACCAGAAACCCATTAAGTGCTAACTCCCCATTCTCCCCTTTTCCTACTTTCTGTCTCTATGGATTTGCCTATTCTAGAAATATTCTGGATATTTCATATAAGTGGAATCACACAATATTTAACCTTTTATATCTAGTTTATTTCACTTAACATAATGTTTTCAAAGTTCCTCCATGTTGTAGCATTTGTCAAAACTCCATTCCTTTTAGAGTTAGAATACTAGTCCATTGTATGTATATACCGCATTTTGTTTATCCATTCATTCATTGGCTACTGTGAAGAATATTTTGGCTATCGTAAAGAATGCTGCAATGAAAGCTAGCATACAAGTATCCGTTTGAGTCCGTGCTTTCAGTTCTTTTGGGGATATACTTGGGAGTGGAATTGCTAGATCACATGATAAACTTATGTGTAAATTTTTGAGGAACCAACACTGTTTTCCACAGCAGCTGCACCATTTTACATTCTCACCAGCAGTGTACAATTTCTCTACATCTTTGCCAACACTTGCTATTTTCTGGGTTTTGTTTTCTGTTCTTTTTTTTAAAAATCACAGCCATTGTAGCCATGTGATGAGGTTGTTTTCGTAAGAGCAAATTATTGAAGTAAGAAACGGCTTGTTCACCCGTGCATGAGAGGTGCCCATGGGTGCATTGAGTACAGCTTTGTTGGTTGAATGAATGAGCTCTCCTTTTTACAATACTGAATTATTCCCTTGGATCTGATGTGCTGCCCAACTTTTCCCTGTTTTCTCCTGTTGATAGGACTTGGCACTCACACAAGGAAGCCCAGCTACATAGAAGAGCCTCTGGCAGCAACTGGGATCACATGTGTCAGGGGGCTTTCATTCAGGGACCATTTGTACCATCCTTCTGCATTGTTCCCAGGCCTAAAAAGCAGTCCGTTCCACTGCTTTAGAACCAGGGAGCTCACTTGGTAGCACTGGAAAAGCCAGAAGACTGTAAGCTGTAAAGTGTTGGATTCAGAAACCAAAGCAGTAGACTAAGCAGACTGGCTTGAATTATGCAGTCACTTCTTGCCACATGTGTGTCCATGAACAAACTATGTCTCCTCTCTGTGCCTCAACTTGGACCTAATGCTAAGCTTGTGAACACTAAAATGAATCAATAAAAAACACTCGGCACAGTGCCTGGCACAATGTGAGGTCTCAGTGAAAGTGATCTGTGATGGTTACTAGGATGCTCCTGTGTTGATACACAGACCCAAACAAAACCTGCCTTTGGCTACCTCCTCTAGCCTCCCCAAGACCCCAAGGAAAACAAAAGGGACTATGAAAAGAGGGGAAAGACTCATAATTTAGTTCTTTTAATTATCTTCCAGGCTGGCTAGAAGGACTGTGAATACCCATTGGGATGCACAGCCAGGGTTCAAGACCGAGAACTTGGCCTTGTTTCTTCCTCATTTGGGCCACCGATTCCTCCAAGCTCATTTTAGCTAGCGGCAGGGAGAGGGCAGGGCCATCACCACAAGTCTCTCCTGCAAGCCCCAAAACCCACACCCCAGGCATCAGAAAGAACTTCCCCTGCATCAAAACCCACAGGTGAGACTGGAGTTGGGTAGACATTCCGAAGAGAAGATTAATGGACAGGCCAAGAACTCAGTGAAACAGCAAGGGAGCTGTGCCATAAAGACCTTGGACAATACCCAGAAGGAATGAGTCATGAGGTTGGGTAGGGTAAGTGGTATTTGATATCAGAAGCACCATCATTCTTTTTCTTTTCTTTTTGGAGTTGGAGTCTCACTTTGTTGCCCAGGCTGGAGTGCAGTGGCACGCTCACGGTCACCCCAGCATTGACCTGCTCAGTCTTCTGCCTCAGCCTTCCAAGGAGCTGAAACCACAGGCGCGTGCTACCACGCCCAGCTAATTGTTGATTTATCATAGAGACGAGATCTCGCCAGGTTGCCTGGGCTGGTTTTGAACCCGTGGGCTCAGGCAATCCACTACCCTCGGCCTCCCAAAGTGCTGGGATTATAGGCTAAGCCACCAAGTCTGGCCTTTTTTTTTTTTAAGTTGGAGTCTCACTCCTTAACTCAGGCTAGAGAGCAGTGGCAGGCTCATGGCAACCCTGGCTAGGCTGCTAGGTTCCAGTGATCCTTCTGCCTCAGCCTTCCAAGTAGCCAGAACTACAGGCGTGTGTTACCACGCCTGGCTAATTGTTTGATTTATTGTAGAGATGAGGTCTCGCCAAGTAGCCCAGGCTGGTCTTGAACCTGTGGGCTCAGGCAATCCACTCTACTTGGCCTTCCAAAGTGCTGGGATTACAGGCTGAGCCACCGAGTCCAACCTTGCACCATCATTCTTATGTGTTTGGAAGACAGCAGCATTCTGCTTGGCGTGATGGGAAGCTTTCTATGAGACTGAAGCATATTGAAAATATCAAAGTCCCATGTAAGAAAAAATAGCTCCTGGACCCAATACTTCACCTGTATGTAACTTAAAAGTTTTATTGGACATGGAGACCTTTAACCAAAAACTGAGTGGAAGTTGGGGGTGGTGATGAAGGAAGGAGTATCAAATAGCAGGACACTGCAGGTATGTGGGGGGCCATAGCCGTGACCGCATAATAACATGATAACGATAGAACTTATGTATGGAGCCCTGGGCTAGGTGTCCTCTACCCCACCATGCTGTCTCATTGGCATGGGAGAGTAGCACCATGTGTTAGGCAGTGTTAGCCCCATTTTATGGAGGAGGAAACTGAGGCTCAGAGTTAGGGAACTGCTGAGTCTATAAGTATAGGACCAAAAAGGTAAGAGAAGGAAAATTTCTGTGCCATATGTGCGGTATTAAGTAGTAGGGTGAACTCTATGAAATTACTACTGTGCAAACTTTTCTACCAACAAAAACACCAATTCCATAGGGTTCACCCTAATGTAACACAATGTAAATTATTTTATATTTAGTAAATTATATCACACATACATGTCATTTGATTTATCCATTATATAATGTTATCTGTAAATTATATAATATGCTCCAAGAGCAGAATTGCTTAGTGGTTGAAAGCATGCAAACTTGAACCAGAGTGCATGGGAAACTTGGCTCTGCCCCTTATGAGCTTTGGGACATGGAGTAAATAACGTATCCCCTCATGCCTTTGTTCCTTACCTATAAAATGATCTAATAATAGTACCAGCCTCACAGGATGGTTGTAAGAATTAAGTAAACATGAAGTGCTAGGACAGTGCCTGACACATGTTACTTATTAGCAGTCATTACACATGCTTTTGTTCACTAATTTCTTACAAAAATCCTTGGTAATCATCAATGTTACCTTTATCGCACAGTGAGAAACCCAAGACTCGGAGATCTACCCAGGATTCTCAGTCTAGAAGGATGCACCGGGAATTCAAACTCAGGTCTTTCACGTCTCAAGTCCTGCTGTTCTTTGTAAGCTCCCAGCTGCTCCTGGGGGTCTCCTTGTGCCTTCATTTGTCGTTCAGTGGAAGGAGAGGTTGGACCAGCTGACTTCATGGTTCCTTCTAGCATCCTCATGTAAGGAGGTTACATCAAAGCAGCAGCAGCAGAAATAATAGGATCAGATGCTCTCAGTGCCACCGAGCGCAGTGTCCTCAGCCATGTGGCCAGAAGCATTTTGAGTTGAGGGTTCCAATTTTTTTTTCTGCTATTTCTTTCCAGCGTTCTCAGTACATTTCCTAATTAATCACTCCCACTTAATTTCCTAAAGCAATCACATCCTCCCCGTAGCCAAGCGGCCTCGTCTCAGGCAGAAGCACACACACCAGCTGGCCCCTCAGCTACGTGGGAGTGTGTGAGCAGCCCTTGGACACAGCCCAAGGAGTGGCACAGACACAGGAAAAACACAGCATGGGAAGCTACACTCAGAGGACATTCTTGCCGTTCTGGTGACATGTGGGTTTCCTGGTGAGCAAAAGGGCCACTGAGATCTGGCTCTTCAAGGAAAGCCTACAATGCAAAAGCTCTGGCTGGAGCATCCCAGGATGCAGGGAGACTCTATCATCGGCTACTCCATGATGTGGGACAGGGCTATGCTGATGAGATAGGAAACTCAGATCTCACTCCCAGCTTTGTTGATTATTTGTTGTTGACTTTGGATAAGAGCTCTTCTTTTGATGGGCCTCAATTTCCCTACCTTAGTGGCCGGGATCGGTGGCTTAGCCTGTAATCCCATGCTTTGGGAGGCCGAGGTGAGTGGATTGCCTGAGCCTGCGGGTTCGAGACCTGCCTGGGCAACTTGGCGAGACATCATATCTACAATAAATCAAAAAATTAGCTGGGCGTGGTAGCGTGCACCTGTAGTTCTAGCTACTTGGAAGGCTGAGGTGGAAGGATCACCGGAGCCCAGCAGGTCGAGGCTGCAGTGGCCGAGAGTGGCCACTGCAATCCCGTCTGGGTGACAGAGTGAGACTCAAACTCAAAAAAAAAAAAAAAAAAAAAAAAAACCAACAAAAATAAATAAATAAATAAATAAAATAAAAATAAAATGAGAACAGCAATGTATACAACACAGTGGGGCTGGAAGCCAAGAGCAACAAATACTGCAGTCTAGAGGATGGGGACAGATAATATCAATGAGCAAAGTTGGGTTGAGCAAAAGAAAATCAACATGTCAAATGGCAGCTGATACAGTCTCACTGTTGGAGTCACAACAGGGAGTGGTAGGGATTGGGGTGAAATGGAGATGTGCCTCATCTAAAAGCTAGTCAATTATTGCCATAGAGCCAAGTTGACCTCCTGTTGCCAGATTTTCAGATTTTTTTTTTTATGAGTTGGGGTATCACTCTGTTGCCCAGGCTGGAGTGCAGTGGCATGCTCATGGCCACCCCAGCGTTGAACTGCTGGGCTCAGGCAATCCTTCCTCTTAAGCCTTCCAAGTAACTGGAACTACAGGCGTGTACTACCACACCCAGTTAATTTTTTGATTTATTGTAGAGATGAGGTCTCACCAAGTTGCCCAGGCTGTTCTTGAACCCGTGGGCTCAGGCAATCCAGTCACCTTGGCCTCTCAAAGTGCTGGGATTACAGGCTTGAGCCACCACGCTTTTTTTTTTTTTAAAGAAGCTGGAACTAGATTTGTATATGTATTTACCCAATCTTAAAAAATGTTGGCAAAAATTGACATAAAAAAGTATATGTCAGCCAATAACATGGTTGTTATTATTATTACCATTAACTTCTCTGTAACTCAGAACCCCCAACTGTAACGATGTCTGGGTCGTGAACATCTGTGAAAATCTCTGAGGGTAATACAGAGGTTACCACTGTGCATACACGTTGATGCTGCTTTATTAACTTAAACATATTACCCTGAGATTGGGCTAGACAGTGTGTCTCAACTGGAGGTGATTTTGTCCCCCCAGAGGACATTTGGCAACGTCTGGAAACACTTTTTGGTTGTTACAACACAGGGTGCGCCTGAAATCTAGTGCACAGAGGTCAGGAATGTTGCTAAATATCTTATTATGAACAAGACTGCACCCCCAACAACAAAAATGTCTAACCCCAAATGTCACCAGTACTGAGACAGAGAAATCCTGGCTAGATGGAAGTTTGCCCTTATGTCCTCTTTATAGAAAGAACTTTTTGGAGACAGAGATGTGGACAGGTGTGGTAGGCTGTGGGAGAGCCAGCATCTATAATTACCTCCATTATGAGGCTCAAGGCCCTGCTTTTATTCTGCCTCCCACAGCATCTTCTCGTCATTGTCTTAACTGTCACCTCCACATGTTTCCTTTTTTAAAAAAAATTTGTTGAAGATGCACCGGTTGAAAAATAGGCTCTGGGGAAACTGAGGACTTAAGAGAAGAAGTGTTTGAGCCAAGGTCACTCAGCAAGTTGCAAGGCAGAGTTGGGGGAGAGTCTTCCTGGGTCCTGGTCCGGGTCTCTTGGGAAGACATCACTCCATTTTGCTGTTGCCATGGTAATTATAAATCAATTTTGTCTATCCATTAAAGCAGTTACTCCATAGAATGTTCTCACAAAGCATTGTTGAACTCGCCCTAGTTATTCCATGGATGTAAAAGTAATCACATTTTTGTGTATTCTATAACTCTGGCTATATTTATAATTCTCCTTCACCTTAAATGGGATAAATAAGTGAGGTTATATTGCACTGCGGTTGTCATGCATTGCTATGACTACTCCAAACAAAGAAAACTGTGCTAGAAGCTAAAGCAAGTGGTTCTGGTTCACCTCAAGAAAGGGAAGGAAAGCACAGTGACTTTTATCCATCTTTACATTATGCTAAGTGTTTTACATATCTTACCTCATTGATTCCTTCCTATAATTCAGAAAACTTCTTTAGGTCAATTTTCTCAAACACTGCTGTACCTCAGAAACACCTGTGAGGTTTATAAAATCCCAGCATCCAAAAAACACCCTCAAATCATTAAATCACGCTCTCTGGGGATGGGCCTGGGCATCAGTAATTTTTAAGTCTCCCCAGGTGATTGCAATGTGCAGGCAAGTTTGAGAACCAGGGCTTCAGGACTCATTATACTTATTTTACAATGATGCTGACATCCTAAGGGAAAAATGAACTTGCCTAAGGGCACCCAGTTGGTGAATGGTAGAACTGTGATTCAAACCTAGGTCTGCCTTCCTCCAAAGATCATGTATAATCATTCTCACTGTGCTACTTTCTCCCCAGAAGTCTGTTGTCTGTGGCTTTCTCATTTAAGGTTATCTGATAGCAAGTGTGTGAACTTGAGTGTGAGGGAATTCTCTAGAAGGTATCTGGATTCAATGGGCATCTTAAGAACAGGTCTGGGGAATAAAAAGCAGGTATAGTCTGGTCATTTTGAAAGTGCTCAGAGGAAATGGAAAACCACCATGTTCAATCTCTTTATCCCTCTGGTCAAGACTCCAGTTCCAGGAAGGAGCACCTAATGAACCTCACTTGGGTCATGGGCTAGTCCCTGACTAGGAGAGGGCATGACCCCTGATCACAAATCCAGCGGACTGTATCCCATAGGTGCAGAAGGTGATATTCCAACAACATAAGAAGACAGAGTAAATGAGTCCTGGGCAGCCAAAACACAACATATATCTACTACAATGGAGGGGATTGAGGGGCTTATAAAAGCAAAAGACATATGGCAGTTTCACAGGTACATGATGTTTCCAAAGTAGGACTCAGCAAAAATCAAAACCAGTAGATACATAGGGTCATTCAGAAGAAATATGCCACTTGGGCACAGGGTGTGTGGGCATGGAATGCCTTCAAAATTATTTGCAAAATATTGTGTCCAGGAGTGGTGGCTCAAGCCTGGAATCCCAGCACTTTGGGAGGCCGAAGTGAGGGGATTGCCTGAGCCCACGGGTTGGAAAACAGCCTTGTCAACTTGGTGAGACCTCATCTCTACAATAAATTTTTTTTTAAAAAGCTAGCCAGGTGTGGTAGCACACGTCTGTAGTTCTGGCTACTTGGAAGGCTGAGGCGGAAAGATCGCCTGAACCCAGCAGGTAGATGCTGGGGTGGCTGTGAGCATGCCACTGCACTCCAGCCTGGGCCACAGAGTGAGACTCCAACTCAAAAAACAAACAAACAAAAATTGTGAGTTTGTGCATTTTTCTAAGGACAAGATAAATGTATTTTATCAGATCTACAACCTAAGAAGCAAAAAAGGTAAGGTTGGGGCTCTTGGAAAATCTCAGGGAAGAACAGGAAGAGTTCACAATTGGTTCCCAACAGAGCTTCAGGACCCAAGAACCACCTGAGAAAGTGAAACCCAGTGTCCTGTCTTAGCACCACATATACAAGGCTAGTACATTTGACCCAATCTGAGCTAAGAAAACAATGCTTTAAAAATAGCCATCAACAAAAACAGACACACAAGGTTAAGGGCTCACATGTCTGCCTGCAATCACATAGCAGTAAGGAATAGAATCTATCAAGTCAGGGAAGGAGTGTGGAAATGTGAGCAAAAAGGGTTAAAACAAGGGGAAGCCCCAGACCTTCTGGGGTCAAAAGCCAACAGGAACAATTAAAATGCAGTTGTGGATGTGTTAAAACAGAGAACTGTCCCAGGCAAGCTTCCTGAAATGCTGAGCTCCAGTCCAAAGGGCCAGGTTTCTATCCCATGAAGGCATCTTCCCAGATTTAAGCATCAACAGACCCTAGCATGCAGGGACCTGAAAAATGAGGCCATCATCAATTATCACATTAAAGGAATCATTGTTCAATGCATTCATTCATGGACGAATCAACATACAAACAAAATAACAATATTGTTAGTGGGGTTATTCGATTTATAGGTACTATGTTCTAAGTTCCTACTCTGTGTCAGGGACTGAGCTAGAAGTTTTACATGACGTATTCCTCATCTTCACCTAAACCTAAAGGGTAGTTACTATGATACCCATGTAACGGATGATGATCTAAGACTCAAAGAGACTTATCTACATTCACACAACCAGAAGTGATGGAATTGGAAATCAGACTGGTCTGTCTTGAGCATCTCTGTGCCTGTCACAATGTCACACTCCCACTATCCATACTTCAGAGCATCAACTCTGTGTTGAGTATTTTGCATATACTATCTCTAATTCTTACAACAATCCTTGAGATAGGTATTACTGTCTCTCTCTTTTTAAGGAGAAAGACAAGTAATTTGCCAAAGGGCACATTTTGAATACAGATTTTTTAATCCAGATTTCTTTGGCACTAATGTTCTGGGTCTTTCCACCAAATCTGCTACATATCCAATTCAAGTTGATTTGTTAAAAATATGTTGACTTTATATTATTTTCACAAGCATTTAACTAAGCTTCTGTAGAGAAATACTCAGCTCCTGCCCCCAAGAAACTTTTTAATCTAGTTAAGAGGTTAGATCACATGGTACAGAAAAGAACAATGCAAAGGTTTTAAAACATAGCTCCAACTTCTGAGAGACTGTCTCCATAGAGAGATGGCCTCCACCCTTCAATCTGGGCTAGCTTGCATTGTTTAGAGCAACAGAGCAGAGCAGAAGGGATACTACATTTCTTCTAAAGTTGCTAAGACTTTATGGAGTTACTTTTGAGTTATTTCAAGTTGCTGCACATGTCTTCTTGGAGTCCTGAGCCTCTATGGAAGAAATTAGACTATTCTGAACCACCATGCTGCAAGGAAGCTCAAACCACATAGACAGGTTGCATGTGTAAGGCACCCTGGTCGGCAATCTCAGCTGAGCCCAGCCTTTGGGTCATCACAGCCAAGGTGCTAGACATGTAAGTAAACAGCCTGCAGGTGACGCTAGCACCCAGTCATTCATGTATCCCCTGGTCCTTCAAGACTCTTCAGCTGGTGCCCCAGACATTACGAAACAGAGACAGGCCATTCCTACTGAGAGGTGTCCAAAATCCTGACCTAGAGAATCGCCGAGAGTGATAAAATGGTTGTTGTTTTACAAAACTAAGTTTCGGGGTGGTTTGCTAAGTGGCAAAAAATAGTCAGAATAATGGCTTTTTGAATGGTTATTTAATGCCAGGCACTGCCCTCGAGGCTTGACATATATAACCTCATTTGATCTTCCCAGCAAGCCAGGGAAGCAGGTTACTATTAAAGAACGTGCCCAAGATTACTTACTAGCTAGTGATGGCATTTAAGACCAGGTCACACTAACTCTAGCATCAATCTTCTAAACTGCTGTGCTACAGAGGAAGAGAAATGATGTCTTTGTATAAAACCTACAAAACCCCAAGCCAATCAGTTTTAAGAAACGCCAACTGCTATTTTTGAAACTAAACATCTTTTTCTTTCTTAATTTCAGAAGGCTTGCTATGGAGCTGAGCTAATTATTTGAGCCTTAATCAAGGCCCAACCACTCCTCGAAGCAGCTGTCCTGGCCTCTCTCTTGCTTCTAGAAAGTCCCTTGGGTTGGCTGGATGTTGGCTCAGGTCTAAACCTCAACTCCCAGCCCCCAGAAGTGAGGTTGGATAGGGTTGAAAGGATCCTTGGAGATGATCCAGTCCATTCCCCTCACCCTCTTTAAAGATGAGGAAACTGAGGCCCAGGGAGGTCAAGTGACTTGTCCAAGGTCACACGGTGTGTCAGAGCCACAGCCAGGTCTCCAAATTCCCAGGCAATCATTCTTTCCACTACACCATGCTGCAGTTGCTAAAAATTCCCCAGAGCCGCCTCCCTAGGCCCTCCTCTTGACAAAGCTGTTCTCCCCCCACACAACTACACACAGTCACATTTGGCAAGAGGTGCTATCAGCCCTGCTCGTGAAATGCTGTTTTGCAACGGGGCCTCTTTGTTCGTTAGCAACACAGACAAAGAAAACTGTAGTGCAGTCTTCTTGGAAGGGGATGTTTCTTGTTTTAAAGATGGGGAGAGAGCTTCCTGGCTGAATATGGCTTGAATCAGCATGCAGCTCCAGTCGGGAAAGAACCCAGAGGAGATTTGGGTCTTTGCAAAATTTCTAGAATGTACAAGGAGGGCACATGGCAGGGGGAAGCTTATGGGAAATGTTTCAGAAAGCATTAAAATGTACGCCTAAACAGAGTAAACAGAGCAGATTGGTTACCATCTTGTGCTATGAAGTAATTAGAAGAGGGTGGGGGGCTGGTGGGGAACTACAGTCATTAAAAACTCCCATGAAGCAATGGGCCTCCTCGGTTTTTGGATTCCTGCTCCAGTCCTGGTTCCCAGTGTTCCTTCCTGTGCCATTTTCTTCAGCTGGGATCTTCCTGCTCTAGACTTAGGTAAGCTACAGCCTTGGTGCTGAGAGCCCTCAGGATAGGATCTGCAATCCCAAATACCCCACCTGGTACCTTCCCCTCTGGTTCTGCTTTATTCCTTTTTTTTTCTTTCTTTCTTTCTTTTTTTTTTGAGTTAGAGTCTCACTTTGTCACCCAGGCTGGAGTGCAGTGGACATGATCATGGCTCACCAAAGCCTTGACCTTCTGGGCTCAGGCAATCCTTCTGCCTCAGCCTCTCCAATCCTTCTGTCTCAGCTGAGACTGCAGACACATGCCACCATGTGTAGCTAATTTTTTGACTTTTTTTTTGGTAGAGATATGGTCTCACTATGTTGCCCAGGCAGTCTCGAACTCCTGGGCTCAAGCAGTCCTCTCACCTCAGCCTCCCAAAGTGCTAGGATTACAGGCATGAGCCAGTGCACTGGCCTATTCCTTTTTTGGTACTAGGTTTGGTCTCTCTTCTTCCTGGATTGGCAGAGGCTTCCTATAGTTCTGAGGGAATCTTTACACAGGAATAGGTGTGAGAAATGAGAGTAGGGCAAACTTCTCGTGAGGGCAGATCACTCCAGGAAGCTGAAATCCTCTCCTACAGCCTCTCTTTTGAGATGGGCTGCGACCAGTGGGGAGGTATGGAGCAGATGATCTCCAGAGATACCTCAAAAGCCTGAAAATCTTCTTGGCTAGGGAAGGCAATGAGAGGGGGAGGAACAGCACCAAGTTTTGTGGCAGAAATTCAGAACTTGTAAGCTGGCAGCTAACAGAAGGGAAAGTGCCAGCTTCTAGCAGGAGGGATGGTAGTGGACTCGTTTCTCAGGGCAGTTGCAAGCCACAAGTCTTGTCTTCCAAAGGACTAAGTAGGTGGGTGCTGCTGGAGAGCCTCCTACCCCCAGACACAGTCACAGCCTAGGTATCCAGGCACAAGGGAAGATCTTCAAAACGAATCTCCAATCCCAGCACTTTAGGAGGCCAAGGTGGGAGGATCACTTGAGCCCAGGAGTTTAAGACCAGCGTGGTCAACATAGTGAGACCCCCATCTCGACAAAATAAATTTCTTTTTTTTTTTTTGAGTTGGAGTCTCACTCTGTCACCCAGACTAGAGTGTAGTGGCAGCTCCCAGCCACCGCAGCCTCCACCTGCTGGGCTCCGGGGATCCTTCCGCCTCAGCCTTCCGAGTAGCCGGAATTACAGGTGTGCACTACCACGCCCGGCTAATTTTTTTATTTTATTGTAGGGATGAGGTCTCGCCTGCCCAGGCGGGTCTCGAACCCACGGGCTCAGGCAATCCACTCACCTCAGCCTCCGAAAGGCGCGTGATTACAGGCAGAGCCACTGAGCCTGGCTAAATTTGTTTTTTAATTAGCCAGATGTGGTGGCACACCACCCCTGTAGTCACAGCCACTTGAGAAGCTGAGGTGGAAGATCACTTAAGCCCAGGAGTTCAAAGCTGTAGTGAGTGGCAATCATGCCACTGCAGCCAGCCTGGGGGACAGAGCAAGACCCTGTTTCTAAAAACAGAAAAAGAAACTCCACTGGCCAACTAAAGGTTCTCAGAGCCTTTCCCCAGAGCTGAGTCTTCCCCATCACCTTCACCACTCTTAGACAAAGTCACCCAATGGGAAAAGGTTATTGAAGCCCCTGCCCTCATTTTCCCCTCAGAAGATTCTTTCTGCTGAGTCAAACCTACAAGAGAAAAATAAAGGAATAGCCACCTCAAGGAAACAATGTCCTGTGGTTGCAGTGCAGGAGGAAAGGCAAGCTGGCCTCCCAGAGAAGGTCCTGTATCTCCTCACGGCTGCAAATGCTGCTGTGCTGTGTGTCAGTGTTTATGAAATGCTTCTCAGATAAGGTCAGTGTTCTACATAGAGTTAGGACTCTAATAAAATGCAGAACTAGTGCTGTTTGCCAGCTAGCTGTGGAGGCATACTTGAAGGCTTTCTTGGATACAATTGTTCTCAGATTAATATTTTCCCCCACGAGTTTTTTTTTATTATTCCACTTGTACTATTTTTTTTTAATGACGTGTGAGGTTTCTTACCTATTTGGACCCACTAGAAGGGATGACAGAGACTTGCTTTCATCAATGATTCCTGAGGGTTTGATGCTGCATCCTTCATTGTTCTAGCATTTAGTCATTTGCGGGAAGGGACAGCCCAGAATGACTTTCATGTTACTTTGTGCTGTTCTAGTTATAAGAACGTCTCACTTGCTTGATTCCTTTTGGTAGACACTCCATAAATGGCTCCTTTAAGTGACTCCACCTTTCATGGACTCCCTTATTTGGCCCCATTGCCTTGGACATTGTCACTTATTCATTCCCCAGTGAGGAGAAAAGTCCTCTAAATTCCATCCAGTGGCTGGGTACGGTGGCTCAAGCCTATAATCCCAGCACTTTGGGAGGCAGAGGTGAGAGGAGTGCCTGAGCCCGCAGGTTCGAGACCAATCTGGGCAATATGGTGAGACCTCATCTCTACAATAAATCAAAAAATTAGCTGGGAGTGGTGGTGCATGCCTATAGTTCCAGCTACTTAGAAGGCTGAGGCGGAAGGATCGCCTAAGCCCAGAAGTCGAGGCTTTGGTGGTATGAGTATGCCAGTACACTCCAGCTTAGGTGACAGAGTGAGACTGACCAAAAAAAAAAAAAAGAAAAATTTCACCCAATTGGGCCGTTGACACGGCTGGAGTGAGGTGATATTTGCATTTGTAAAAAGATGCATCTTGTTAAATGAAAAAGAAACTGGAGCAAGAGTTAGAAGACATGGGTACTCTGAGCAAGACTTTGGAGCCCCCAGAGTTTCTTCATCTGTAAATGAAAGCTTCTAAAATAGCCCCTGATCATTTTCCAGATACAGGATTTAGTGGTTCAATTCAGAGACTGTGGGTGAACTCAGTAAGTGCTATTCGCATAGCACTAAATTTAGAAGGCATCTGCAGACATCTGATCTCATTTAAACCTCGAATTAGCCCCACAGGACAAGTGTTATTCCCACCACTCCAAAGGTTACAGATGAGACAATGGAGACTGACAAAGGTACTCATACAGGTCAGACAGTCAGAACATGATGGAAACCAGGATTCAACCAGGATTCATCCTGATTCAGGATTCAGTCTTTCCATTCATTTAAGGTTACATGCAAAGTGTACTCCCCAGTGGTTTCCCACTAACACCACTTAGAAAAATCATATACAGAACACTCTCTACCTACATTCTAGAGCTAGACAGGGATGGAGAGGAGCGAAAAGCATTGTCAGGGAAGTGTCACATAGTCTAGAAACTTCTGCAACACATATCTGAGCAGGACAATTCTCCAGTAAAATCATCATAGTAGTGCTTTTCAGTTACAAAATTATCTGCTCCACTCTTTGCTGGGGTACAGGGAGCTCAAGACTATGTTTAAGAAGAAAAAATTTTTTTTGAGTTGGGGTCTTACTCTGTCGCCCAGGCTGGAGTGCAGTGGCATACTCATGGCTTACCACAGCCTCCCAAGTGGCTGGGACTACAGGCATGTGCTGCCATACTCAGCTAATTTTTCATTTTTTTGTAGAGATGAGGTCTCACTATGATGTCTAGGCTGATCTCAAACTTCTGGGCTCAAGCAACCCTCCCATCTCGGCCTCCCAAAGTTCTGGGGTTATAGGTGTGAGCCACCATGCCCAGCAGACTAAATAATTCATCATGTATAGAGTCCAGCCCTGGAGCATCCTTACACATGACCTTGGACATAGCAAAAAGCTTGAGATAGCCATGAAGATGAAGGCTGAGGTTGTTTCCAAGATAGAGTCACAAGTTAGTCGTAAGTTTCCAATCTCCAATAAAGGTCCAGGCCACGAAATCCAGTCACAATAGGGCTCCAATAATGACAGTCCAAAGTCATTACCAAGGCTATGTGGAGCTAGCTGGAGGGCAGGAGATGCCAAAAAGCCAAGCTAGAAGGGCTAAGGCAGGAGCCAGGGCCAGTTCAGGCTCAGAGAGGAATGAAAACAATGTCAAGCGAAGGAGATCATGGATACCAGCAGATAAACCTGAGTTAGGGTATATACTAATTCCATAGGGTAGGGGAACAAAGAACGGGTATATGCTTGGTAGCAGACAGGAGCTAGGGAAGTCGAAAAACTTAAGAGGGAGACAAGGTGGGTGGTTAAATGTGCTGGCAGACTTTCAGGAACCACAAGATACACTGCTGCCAATGTACAGAATGAATCAGGGGTCAGGAACCAGACTGGCGTTTTGGACAAGAGCAGAGGAGCCTGAGCCCACACAAGCAGCGATACGTCCATGATAAGTGGAGTCACGTTCTACTCCAGCCAAGATGCATCGTACATACATCCTGTTCCAACAGGGCCTGATGCCAGGGACCCAGAGACCATGGCTAGGAGAAAATAAGTAGCACATCTAACTGGAAAGGAAGACAATCCCTGTCAAACCCTGAACAGACGGATACTTGAAGGGAAAAGCTCTGGTCAACAATGTTCATCAGAACTGTTCTTCGAGGGTTTATTCCCTCAATCCCCAAATAATAAATAATTGGACACACACCAGGTGATATTTATCCTAAGGCTTGACCTATTGGATTCTATTCTAAACATTCCTGCTAGAGAAAACTTCCCAAAGGCAGCTCCTATCATTTTAAATTGGACTCGGGCCCATGTAGCCATGAACCTCTGCAAATTTATACCATGTTCCCATTTCTACATATGGGAACCTAATTGTTCTTTAGGCTCAGATGTTGAGCAAATGCCACCTGCTTGCCCATACTGGACATGATGGTTCTTGTTCACCAGATATCTAGATCACATCCTTGACATTCCTCTCATGATGCCTTGCATCAAGAGGGTCAGAGATTCAGGTTGGACTTATTGTCTCTTTCTTCTTCTAGCTATTCTTTGAACATTGAGTTTGGAAGACAGAAAAGGAGGCTTTCTTGAAAGATCTATGGAGGAATGACATGACAAGGAGTTGGTGTGCAGACTGTGAGGGCAGCCTGGCTGGATGAACCCTGCTTTTCCTGCTTTTCCTGCTTCTGCCTGGGGACATCACTTCACCTCTCTGACGTAGTTTCCTCATCTATAAAATGTGGACAGTATTTGTACCAACCTCACATAATTGTTAGAATATTAAATGAGTTCATGGATATAAAGCATAAGAGCAGTGCCAGGCACAAAGAAGGACTTGATAAATATTAGCTATTGTTATAGTGATGGTGATTGTTGACAGAGGTTTTGGGAGCCTGTAGGCTTCAGTCCTCTATGTTTCATCCTCCACCATTATCTGTTCCCAGAACCACTCAAGTAAATGTGCCCCATGTATTCAAGTTGCTAAAGGAAATCACTGTGTTTAAGAAGCTGAAGCTACCTGAGCTCTGCTGTTGACAGAAAGGTCTGATTCCTCAGACATCTGTCAGGAGAGATTAACAGACACACATATACACACCCCTCACATCCCATGCTGGTGGAGCTTCTGGTACCAGCCTAATGGGTAAAAGTGAAGCTGTACTCATGATGGAAAGTTCCATGAGAAACTAAGAGTTTAGAGAAATTCAGCAAACTGAAGAATTCAGCATTAATAGGAAATTATTCCAGAGAAAATATGAACAAAAGAACCCCAGGGAAAGAAGATGCTACAGGCCAATAAGACCTCAACATTTTTATCCAGCCCAGCCAGAAAGAACAGAATAATATAGTTATAGTTATGTAATCCACACCCCAGACCAGAGAAAGACTTTTTTAAAAAGCAGAGAGGATTCTGCTGATTATATTGACAATTTGGACAAAGAGCCATGGGCAAGCTCACTAAAACTGCAGAGGAAATAAAGAGTGGGCGATGGAGAAAGGAGTGATTAATTTGCTAAATGAGGAAGTCAGAATAGAAAATGTTCCTGAAAAGCTGATGAAATGAAATGAATTGCCAAAATTTAATTACGATAAATGCAAAGTATTGCATTTAGACTCCAAACAGTCAACTGCACAAGTCTAGGACGGGACACAATAAGATAACAGCAGGGAAGGCTAGGGAGATACAGGAATGTAGGACAGCCTGGTAAAAATGAACCCACCCAAGATGTGGCTGTCCAGAGTGAAAAGGTTGTTTTAGAAAGCACAGATAGAGGTAAAATAAGGTGGTGAGAGTATATCAGGTCTCCTGAATAACACAGTCAAAGAAGATTGGAACCTATTTAGAGGAAGAGAAATAGGAGTGCAGGACAGAGCCCATCCCAAAACTCTAACACATACAGAATAGTTGTTTATAAAAAAATGTATGAAAGGAAAAAGAAGACTCAGGTAAATGGGTGATGAGAAACATAAGAGCAATAAGATTTTTGGAAGTCTATCATTTGGAAAAAAGACTACACTCGCTCTAGGTAACAATGGTTACTTCAATCCCCACACAAAGAAAATTTCCTTCCTTCCTTCCTTCCTTCCTTCCTTCCTTCAATCCCCACACAAAGAAAATTTCCTTCCTTCCTTCCTTCCTTCCTTCCTTCCTTCCTTCCTTCCTTCCTTCCTTCCTTCCTTCCTTCCTTCCTTCCTTCCTTCCTTCCTTCCTTCCCTTTTTGAGTTGGAGTCTCACTCTGTTGCCCAGGCTGGAGTGCAGTGGCACGCGCATGGCCACCCTAGTGTTGACCTGCTGGGCTCTGGCGATCTTTCCACCTCTGCCTTCCAAGTAGCCGGAACTACAGGTGCACGCTCCCCGCCTTGCTAATTTTTTTAATTATTGTAGAGACAAGATCTCACCATGTTGCCCAGGCTGGTCTTGAACCTGTGGGCTCAGGCAATCCTCTCACCTTGGCCCCTCAAAGTGCTGGGAATACAGGCTTGAGTCACTGTGCCCAGCTGAAAATTTTCTATTAGGATTTTTAAAAAATGGAATAAATTGCTTTAGAAAGAAATGAGTTCCTCATCACTAGACGTAACCAAGTAAAAGAGGCTGGCTGACCACCTTCCCCAAAATTATGTTGCTGGAAGATCAGTCTTCATATGGTTGAAACTTGAACAGGGGGACCCCTTCCAACCCTGACAGTCTGCTTTTGTAAAAAAAAAAAAGAAAAGAAAAGTTTAACTTTGAGCATGCTCTGAAAGAAGAACTAAAGTCAATAATAATTTTAATATCAAAAATAGGAAAATCTATGGCGGTACACTTGGTTCCAGGCAGTTTGTGTAAGCTAATTCAATACTCACAGCATCCTATGAAGGGGCTACTATTGTTATTACCATTTTACAAATGGGAAAATTGAGGTGAACCCACTAGTAGGTGACAGAACTGGGATTTGAGCCTGTTGACTCAGTGTTGAAGACTTTTGGTCACATGTCCTTCCTTCCAGTGTGCCACTATAACAAACACGGCACTACCAACCCATCTATGAAGACCACAGTGAGTGGGGAAGAAAGTACAGCCTATTGGTACACTGGCAGTAACTGCAGTTGCAAAACACAATCTAGGCACACAGAACAGAGAATCAGAGGATTCCTGTTATGAGCTTCTTACCCAGGCAAGGCTGATTTAAATTTAAGGATGGGGAATAATGAATAACGGAGAGCCTCGGACAATCAGCACACAGCCCAGAAACCCTCTGCATCCGTCCCATTTGGGATGAGCAGTGGTCCAGAAGAGCTCTCCATGATGCCTCTACCCTCTGTTTTTTTCAGCAGTTCTAAAAAGGGTTAAGACCACCTTACATAAAGAGGGTAGAGCACACTAGTAAATACAGCTGTTTCAAGTAAAAACAGTCATAGAGGCAGACACGGGAAGTCAGTAAAACAAGGTATTTAGGGAAAGATAGAAGGGATGAGCACTGAAAGAAAAAAAAAAAACAGGTCTGGGCCAAAAATTCCCCATGAAAACCCACACCCCCCCCAAATAAATAAATAAAATGCATTCCTTATTTAAATTTACCACAAAGCAGCACGCCCATGGAAAAGATATAAACCACTTCAACTGTAATCCCCTTTTATAGAACAGAGGCCAGCCTGGGTTTCGCTGCAGGGGCAGGACCCAGAGCAGAAAAGGGAGGAGGGGCCCAGCCAAGAGATGGAGCACAGACCACTTGCAGGAGAGGAACTTGCCTCTACAGGACTCTGGGTTGGAGCAAATTTGGGGAGAACATCTCAAATCTCCCAGCTGGATGGGGCTTGAGATGCAGAAATGAAAATAATACTCATGGTCACTATCATTAATAGTTGTGCTGTTATGAAAGAAAAAAGCAGAGGGTAGAGGCATCATGGAGAGCTCTTTTGGACCACTGTTCATCCCAAATGGGACAGATGCAGAGGGTTTCTGGGCTGTGTGCTGATTGTCCGAGGCTCTCCATTATTCATTACACCGTCATGTGTTATTCAACAATGGAGATTCAGTCTGAAAATGTGCTAGGTGATTTTGTCATTGTGTGTACATCATGGAATGTATTCACACAAACCTAGATAGTGCAGTCTACTACACACCTAGGCTACATGGTATGGCCTGTTGCTCCTGGGCTACAACCCTATACAGCATGTTACTGTACTGAATACTGTAGGCAAGCAGGTGCTGTGGCTCACGCCTGTAATTCCAGTACTTTGGGAAGCTGAGGCAGAAGAAAATTGCTTCAGACCAGGAGTACAAGACCAGCCTGGGTAACATGGTGAGACCTCGTCTCTACAAAAAAAAAAACAGCCAAAAAATTATCTGGGTGTGGTGGTGTGTGCCTGTAGTCCCAGTTACTTGGGAGGCTGAGGTGGAAGGATCACCTGTGCCCAAGAGGTTGCAACTGTGGTAAGCCATGATCGTACCACCACTGCACTCCAGTCTGGGCAACAGAGTGAGGCCCTGACTCAAAAAAAAGGAAAAAGGAGTTAAAAAAATATTACTGTAGGCTGTTGTGACACAATGGTGAGTAACTGTATATATCTGTATATCTAAACAAGTTGCTCCGGGTAAGTCAGTGAGTGAGTGGCGAGCAAATGTAAAGGCCTAGGACATTACTGTATACCCTGTATACAAGAGGCAACCTGTAGCTGGCACTTAGGTGACACTAAAGTTATCTAGAAATAATTTATTTAGAAATAAAATAATTGTGCTACAATGTAACAATTATGACATCACTAGGTGAGAGGCATTTTTCAGCTTCTTTATAGCCTTTTAAGACCACCGACCTCTATGTGGTCCATCGTTGACCCAAATATCATTATGTGATTCAACTGCACGGAGTTAAGTACTTCCCGTACATTATTTCATTGAATCCTCCCAAAGAGGAACATTTATTATACACACCTTACAGTTAAAGAATCGTAGAAGGATAAACAATTGCAGCAATGAAAATGAGTGATACATGACATGGGCTGCCTCAGGCTACATTCACAACAGGCCTATGGGGATGGCACGATTACCATCCTCACATTGCAGGTGTGGAGCTAAGGTACAAAGGGATTAAAAAGACTACAGTCCACAGCAGTGGTGTAACACGGCCAGGGTACCACAGAGGACAGAGTTCGAACCCCGAGCTGTCTGTCTCCAGAGCCCATGCCCTAACCACAATGCTCGGGGCTCTGAAGCCTTCTTGCCACAGCCCACATTGCCAAGGGAAAGGTCCCACGGCTCCAGCCCACTATTCATTCTCACTTTCCAGGAGAGAAAGGACTCGGTGACAACAGTGCTGGAGAGAAAACAAAATAACAATCAAAATGGCAAAGATGCAGAAATAACAGAAGACCCAGGCGCCTGGCAAAAGCAGAACTTATCAATTAATCCAAGAAGAGGAGCAATCAGAAACCACAGAGAGCTCAGGATGACGCTGATGAGTTCCTGATAAGACAGTCCTATAGTTTAAGTGTTCTGGATTACTAGCTCTTTTCTCCGGCATGTGCACAGTAGGAACTTTGCAAGGTTGCTAAGCAACGCCTGGCAACTAGAATCCACAGTAGATCACTCCATAGGTGTCCTTGGTAACTCTAGTAAGGCAATAATTGTAGTTCATGAAATCCAAATTTTAGATACCCTTAATAACTTGTGTCATAGATTACTCATAAGCCCTTAGTCATATATCAAAATACAAATCTATTAATGCCCATCTTTCATTTCTAAGAAGAAAGACTTGTACTTTTGAGGCTCCTTATTCCTTTATCCAATGCATACTTGTTGAAAAGCTGCTGTTCTAGACACTAGGGAGGAAGATCCTGACAGTTCACCAGTGGACTGTAGACTATAAATAGAAAACCACTAAGACTATACAAGAATTCTACTTTCAGGGAAATGAGGCCCAGAGAGGTAAAGCAATCTGTTCAAGGTTGCACAGCACCCTGGAGACACATTCACTCAGCTGCTCATTCGATGCTCCAGGAGACACTGTGCTCCCTTGAAAGGCTGGCCCAGAGAGGCCCTGTGATATTCCTGCCTGCCCCTGTCCTCTTAGCTGCCCCTGAGGGCTGGGAGTCCCGGGACACAGGCCTTGGCTATGGAGCATCTTGGACAGTCTCCCACTTGACCTGGGGACCTCTGTGGTCAAGTGAAGGAAAGCCTATGACATGGTGTCGGTTTTTATTGGACCCAACCACCGGCAAAGCTTGCCGTCATCTGGAGTGATGGAGAAAATTAAGTTACCACATTCTCACGTTTCAGCCTTGCGCCCGCTCTCCTTCACAAACAGGAAATGTTTATTTAAATACAGCAGTCTCCAGCATGTTCCGGAGCCAAGTGAAAAACCAAAGATGTCCACTCTTGCTCCCACTCCACTGTGCGGCCGGCCGCCTCTCCGCAGGGAAAAGCAGGCCTCTGCCTGCCTGCAGGCTGGGGGTAGGACAGGGAGAAGAGGCCCCACGTGAGAGCCCGTTTTCATCTGCCTCTTCTTTTTCCAGGCCGGGACTGTGGTTGGAGAAGAATGACATCTGTGGGTTCCTTTTGTACTCAGAGGGGTAAATGCAACATCTGTTTACTCTGTGCTCCATGGCAAATGTTTGGTTTCAGGCACCACCATCCACTTCCTCTCCATCCTCTATCTCAGCTGCCCCGATAATAAATTACACCGAATTCTCCTCTGTGTTTATTTAGCTTTCTTGTGGGTGTCACCTCCTCACTGAGGGGGAAAAACTGTCAGTAGTATATAAAAAAGAGTTTCTTTTTCTGTGGGATGTGCTGACATTACAGAGAAGACCTTGGAACATAGACCCCCAACTCTGATACTGGTTCAATAATGAACATTTCAGGTCCCATTGTTTTCACTCAAGTTTTCCTTAATGTCATATCACAAGGTTTCAGAAGTCAAAAACATCTAGAGAAACAACAACCACACACACACGCACACACACACACACACATCCCTTCATCAAAGGCTCCTTGGAAGGCAGAGTACTAGAAACAAAGAATGGAAAAAAATGCTTCTTCATTGTTTTAAAATGCAATTTAAACATTTGATATCAGAAAACTAGATTTTAGGAAGGTTCTGGGCATCAGATGGCAGCACTAACAAAGTGTGTGCCCCATGGCAAGATGAGCCCTGGAAGTTTAAAAGGCTCACCCAAGGAAGTTTTCTTCTGCAACTCTTTGCTCACATTTTTTAAGTTGAAGTGCCAGTTCTCTTCTGTATATGTAATGATTTTATATAGTTACTGGAATGTAGTCGAGACTCAAGTAATGTTTGGTGAATGAACGAAGAGAGAATGAACGGGCAATTCCTCCTGAATCATTAGTATAGCACAGTAATGCTGAATATCTCCCAAGAGTTTGCAGAATGGAGATGTGACATCTGAGTCAACCGAGAGAGGGCATGGGAAGGTGAAGGACTGCTGGTGGGTAACCCTGCCCCCTCCCCCACTCCTGGAAAGGAAGGAGACCAGCATGAGGGACCAGCCTGGGCAGCCCCATCACCGTCCTCCCCCAGAACTCCAGTCAAAGCGCACCAGTGAACAGAATAAGGCAGACGAGACCAGAGGTTTCAAAGCAGCTCCTACTCCACCATGGCCGGTGGGACCATGATTGCGACAGGGGGTTGTGGAAATGCCCAGAATTCCAGGCCGTACCCCATCTCTCCAGCATAGGGCAGATGGGCTGCCATGAGCTGCCTGGAACTCCCGAGGGAGGCGACTGGGTGGCATGCTGTGCTGGTGGCTTTTGAAAACTTCCTACATACCGGGAAGAGAGCGGCTCACTCTCCTTGGTTTCCCAAACATGCAACATGATGCTGAAGATGGAAAGGAGTAGTTTCAAGCTCCCAAGTGATGTCAAAGTGAGCTGAACGCTTGCAGGGTACACTCAATTCAGAAACAACAGCTGTCTATTCTAAGACCCAAACCCAGCCAGAACCCTCCAGGACTGTCGGTTTATAAATGGTGGCCCAAGGTGACCCTTGTTTTAAGGATGCCCAGCAGAAGGGTAGGGGGTATGGGCTTATGAGCCAGACAGGCTTTGATATAAACACTAAACTAGTGACAGAGCCTTGAGTAAATGACAAGATGGCTTAACTGTGAAATAGAGTGGTAACTAACAGGACTGTCAGAGAGATTCAATGAGATATCAAATATACACAAATCAAGGCACAAAATGCATTAATTAAACATTAACTACAGCTATGATTCACTAGCTCATGTGGTTAGCACCAGCATGAGGAGGAGGGGAATGCAGTTTACAAATTATAGGCATCTAAAAACACCACTAAGACAAGTTTTGCACTGGTATGGACTAATATGTCTAAATTAAGATGTGAAAACCTGGATTCTGGCTGTTATAGTACCATTAACTTGCTGAGTTTCCTTGGGCAAGTCATTTTACATTTCCAAGCCTGGTTTTTAACGTGCATTAATGAAGATTTAGCTCTAGCCCTTTAGGACTGTGTGGTTCAACACAACAAACAATCACTAGACTAGGGGGAAAAACGTCTTGAGCCAGAGGAAAGCACCAGGAGGCAATTCTGTGGAATCTCCGCCCAGAAAGGCACAAAGAGTGAGTGGAAGAGGAGATGAGGTGACAGGAGGTGACTAACAGGAATAACACCCTCTGGGGCAACTCTTGTCATCACCACTCTCTTCCAGCCTCAAGTCAAGAGGGCAGAAGGGAAGATCCCGGGCGCCTGCCCTCAAGACACGTGGGGAAGGGGGAAGGGGGAGAGAAGGCACAGGACGTGTGGGGGATTGTACCCCATGGGAGCGGAGGTTCACCCACGTCTCGGCTGGGTTCCCAGGACGTCCCCCACCCCCACCCCCACCGTGGCTCCTTTCTCCACACCCCCCCAACTACAGACTAAAAGGAGCCCACCCCGGAGTCCAAGTTTTGAATTCAGTCCGAGGATCAAAATGATAAATGTTTCCAAAACGTTGACATATGAAAAGTAAATATTTGGTTGCACAATTGGGGTTAAAACGAGGGTCAATCCACCCCACTCTCCAAGCGCCTCTCCGCTCGCTGCCAAGCCCGGGATCGAGGCTGAGTGCGGTTTGTAAGATTACAGCGCTCGGGCTCATTTGAAGGGCTGTCAGCATTTCCATCCTCCGGCCCATTCCGTTTCGGGGAGGCATTTATAACCCAGCCATAAAAAAATTCACCCGGGGCTGCAACTTGGCATCTCCTAGGCTGCGCTTCAGGCAGGGCGGGCTTTGTCAGCACCCACTCAGAATCTGCCCGGTTCCTCCTAAGTTAAACCTTCACCCACTCTCAACTTTCCCCGCAAGGGCAGCCAGAGAGCGGCTGGCCCATTCTGATCTCCAAGCCGGTCAGCAGTCCCGGGGCCCTCTCTCCCGCCTCCGCGCCCTGACGCCCCATCACCCTACAGCTCTCTCCTTCGCCCCCTCGTTAAGGAGCGTGGACGCCTCACCCCGAGATCTCCAGGCTGCGGTGTTCCCCCCTCCCCTCGCCTCCCGTCTGCGTACTCCCTGGAAGCTGTCAGCGGGCCCAGCGAGCCCTTGCCCCTGGAGAGGCACAGCTCTCTGCCCTTCGCGGGGGGCTTCGAGACCTCTCTCCCAGACCTACCCAGAGCCACAGACCCCCAACTCAGAGAGCCAGGGCTCGGCTCCGGGAAGGGGTGAGAACGGACTGCATCCATCACGGCCGGGGGAAAGGAAGCATCTGGCGCCTGGGGGCCCCCTCGGTGGGACCCAGCTGGGTGGCCTGCGTGGGGCGGGGCGGGGGGACTCACAGGCGCTCGGCGTTGCGGGGGATG
>NW_007245638.1:1915489-1930020 GCF_000164805.1 Carlito syrichta
CCAGCTCCGCCTCCCATTGGCTGCGCCGCGCGTCATGTCGACTAAGTTGGGAACTTTGCTGGAGCGACCCGGGGCCGGGAGGGAGGAGGCGGCAGAGGGAGAGGAAAGGGGCTCGGCCGGCAGGGCCCCGGGAAGGAAACACTGAAACTCATTCACCCTTCGGAGCCAAGGGCGGATGAGGCTTGTGGCCCTTTTTTTTTTTTTTAATTTGTTTTCTGGCACTGAGCTGGGCACCCTGCTCATATTCTTCCCTTCTGTCCCAGTACCGTCTCGCAAGGGGCGTCGGAATTCAAAACTCACGGAAGTGACTTGCCCGAGGTCACACAGCTCCTAGGGACGCCAGACGACGGCTCTCTCACCCACGAAGCTGCGCCCCTACCGCATCTGGCACTTTTGGCAAAGATTCACATTTTTTTCTAGAGTACCTACTTTTATTGACATTAATGCACAATGCACACAGTCAGTCACATGTCACAAAAAATGGCTGTCCGTGTTGTTGAGATGGCTGCTGGCAAACCCTACCGGGAGGTCTGCCTGCTCTCCCAGACTCACTCCTGGTGGGCTGCTAACGATAGTGACGGCAGGGACTTGGACCCCCGGGTCGACAATACCCTGTTCCCTCCTTGGGTTTCTGTTTTCTGACTGGGTGGCTCTGAGCCAATCAAGTCATCTCTGAGCCTTCGTTTTTTTTTAAAGCCAGGGGCCACAGCCCTGTCTGGACCCACCTCCCTGGGGGTGTTTGGGGCATCAAAAAGGAGAAAGTGTTTTTGCAACACAGTCATTCGCATGCGAGGCATCCCTTCCGCCCTCGAGCGCCTTGGTTCCTCCAGTGCCCGCTTTAAATTGGCCAGGCCTGAGCTTTTCCAGATGCCGGCGGGGAGGGGCGTGTGTAAGAGGCTCCATAAATACTTGTAGGAATGATTTTGTTTGTTTGTTTGAAGGGAAAGGGCAGGAACTGGAGGAAGCATTGCCCAGACTTCCTTGAGGTCCCCTCAAACTGCAAAAGCCTGAATGAACCATGTGCATGCACACATTCACACACACTCGCACACGACCAAGCCTGCACATACGCGGCCACACACACACTTTCACAAGCTCACGCTCACACACTCACGCCTTTGCACATTCACAATCACAGACATACTCACATGTGCACACGCATGCTTGCGCGCACACACCACACGATGACAGCTGCTGAGAGTTCTCTTTTCTTTCATGAGAATGCTGTTCTGACTTCTTCGACCTCATGTTCCTTCAAGGAAACTTTCAGCTACTTGGCCACATCCTGTGAATATATAGTCGAGGTGAAGATTTTATTTTATTATACTTAGTGGATTTTCAAAGTCTTAGCTCCGGGTACCCAATTGTGTACACACACACACACACACACACACACACACACACGTCCCTCCATCCATTCATAAACACATTAGGTGCAATTTACTGCTGTTATTCTTGGGAACAGCTTTCTGTACAGATTGCTGTTGTTCTCGCCCCCTGGTGGCCAAAGAGGGTCTATGCTCCGGTCCTGGGGTGACTTCAGCCTTCAAGAACTCTAAACATCCTTTTCCCCCTTTCCTCTGAAGCTTTCCTCCAAACCTTGAACCAATTTAGTACCAGGACTGAGGCAGATGAGAGAACCGGGCAAGGGCCCAAGGGCACAAAACGTCTCAGACTGTCTGGAACAGAAAAGAGTAGAGTTTTCTTTGTTTTCCCAAATGCATGCTAGAGCATGTTTTGCAATCCCTTCGGGCTGGGCCTGGATCTGTGCTCCAAGCACAGTGGGGGGCTGTGTTTTCCATTTAAACTGTTGGAGGGTTTCATGAGTCCGACTAGATCTGTCAGTGACTGCATAGGCATTCAAGTGTGATTTTTCCTGGGAGAAGCCCCTTAGAACAGATGATGGGGGTCCTTCAGTGTCAATCATCCCTGAAGAAGAGGTGAGTGAAAAAGACAGGAGGGGCCCAGAACAACAGGCTACACAGAATCATGATGTTCTAACTGGAACAGCCTTAGCAGTCTTATAATCCAGCATTTCCACAAGTGCCTTCTGACCACTACTGGTTCCGCATGCTTCTTCATGGGAAACAAAGCTTCCTTGGGCAAAGAAAGAGTGAAAACTGCAACTCACTTTCACCTCTCTTGGAGATGTGGATCACAAATGAGCACATTCAAGACCTGAGAAGTCCTGCAATAAGGAAACCTCTTTACAACTTATTTAACCCAGTTTTCTAGTACATCGGACCCCTCTCTTTGTGTCAACTGGAAATTCTCTTGGAACATACTTTGAGAAACTCAAATATAGCTCAACCCTTGTATTTTCACTTATACAAGGAAACTGTTGTGTTTCACTAACAAGGAAACTGAGTTTTTCTATGAGAAAAGTGTGCATTCCCACCCACTTTTCAGCTAATAGCTCCCCAGTTTTCCTTTAAGAGGAGGGTTCCTACCTGCCCAGCCTAGGGTACTTTCTATAGAACTATTAGCCATAGGTTCTTGTCTTCTCTGGCCAACAGGGTGATCACGTGACCCAAGTAAGGCCAATCAGTGACTCCTTCCTGGGAATGTGAAAAACCTGAACCTGGCACTTAGATCCTTCTTGTGCCCTGATGATCCAAGGATCTTTCCAAAGTGCAGACCTGACAATGCAAGCTTGAACTTTGGAGTAATTTTATGCCTCTTCCAGCTTATCTTTCACAACTTTCCCACATCACTCCATACCTCTCCCAGAACACCCTTTCCTGCTCTCCTATCTGGCTGGTCCAGAGTCAGTTTGGTTGTCAAATCCTCCAGGAAACCTCCTGGTCCAAGAACTATTCGGTTCTTGAGGATGGTAACTCTGTATAATCCATTTCTTCTAAAATTTTATTATAAAAATGTTCAAGCATACAGAGATATCTAATCTATTTTTGTGTGCTTAATGTCTGGAGGTGCAAATAAACCTTTGATGATTGGTGAATGAATAAATGAATGAATGAATAAATAAATGATCTTCTCAATCAGTTATCTTACTTGACATTCTCCTATTGCATTTTTATTTATTTTGATCACTGTTGCTTAATCTTTTGGGGGAGGTAGAGGTTACATTCTTCCAGGATGCTCTTGCAAATGATACACACTCCTCCCCTCCCCATTCTGATATATTTACTTCCATTCCATCAAGACTAACCACTTGTACTCGTCATTCTCCAATGCATTGCCCAGATTCACTCTCTGTCCACTTTCAGAGGTAATTCTGTTTCCCAGAAAACTAACCTCTATAGACTGTATTACTTGCACTGTCTTGGGTTTGGCCATGTGGAGAACTGGCTCAGAGAGCAAGAGGAAAGTGGCCAGGGCTTCTTCCCCAAGGACTGCAGTTTGGCCATGGCTACTTTCCCCTATTGAAAGTCAAAGTTCATGTCCAATAGTCTTCTCCTCTAGCTACAGGTCTCCTTGATAACCATTCCCTTTTCTTTACCCCTTGAGGGGGTAGAAGTAGAAATATTTTTCCACTGTTGCTAAACCTTGGGCAATTTCCATCTCTTGTTGATTTCTTTTTTTATTATTATTATAAAGATGTGGGGTACAATTCAGGGTTAGGTATACAGATGTTCATTATGCAGGTACCCTTGTTGATGAGGTGTGCCCCTCCCTCCCCTAGCAGTTTCCCTCAACTGCCAATCCCATCCCCCTCCCCTGGCAGTTTTCCACTACTGCCAATCCCTTTCTTAGAGTATTATGATAATTGTTCAAGTTCTGCTTATGAGTGGGAACACATGGTACTCTGTTCTTTGTTTCTGTGATAGATCATTGAGTATGATAGACTCTAAATCTATCCAAGTTGCTGCAAAGTCCATATGTTTGTCCTTATTTATGGTTGCATAATATTCCATTGTGTATATGTACCACATTTTAAAAATTCAGTTCAGTTTCCATGGGCAACATGGTTGGTTCCATGTTTTTGCTGTTGTGAATAGAACTGCAACAAACATACGTGTGCAGATATCTTTTTTGTAGAATGATTTGAGTTCCTCTGGGTATATTCCTAATAGGAGAATTGCTGGGTCATATAGAAGGTCAATTTCTAGTTCTTTCAGAAATCACCACACTGTCTTCCAGAGAGGTTGCGCTAGTTTGCATTCCCACCAGCAGTGTAGAAGCATTCCTTTTTCTCTGCATCCTCACCAGCATTTGTTGTTGTTTGTTTTATTAATGATGCCATTCTTTCTTGTTGATTTCTTAACCCTGTCTCACTTTTCCATATAGTCCCTTTACCAAACTTTCTTCAAACACTCCTTTGTGTTATCCATTTCCTACCAGAGATCCTGAAACTGACACACTACCTCACTGAGCCATTGAGGCAGATTTTGAGGGAGTAGGCGAACAGGGAGGGGGGAGAGAGAGAAAATAAAAACCCCAATTTGAAATTAAGACTATGATTCCTATTATGTTTTCCTGGGTGAGGGAATAATTCATGTATGTGAATTTTAGGTCAATTCTGGAGAGCTGGGTTAAGTAAAAGGTACTATCAGTTGGACCTGTTTTCAATGCAAATGCTTCTCTATTTCTCCCCTGAGAAAGAAAGAACAACAGAGATTTGTTGCCAGTTAATCTATTGAGCATCTCAAGGGGCAGATGTACTCTGACTAGATAAATGTTTGATGAATGGATATGTAAAATAAATTTGATGAATGAATATTAAAAGTAAATAACCTACCCGGAGGAAGAAGATAAAGCAACAAAACCTTCCAAAATCCAGATCCAAACAAAAACAAAAACGAAACAAAATCCAGATCCACCTTTGGTGGGAAATTTAATTGGCCTTCCACTTCAATCATGTGATTGTGGTTCAGAACTTTCTTGTTTTTATATGATCTTGCCTACATGATTGAAATGAGCCAGTCAGAGTTTTTAACCAGGATTTTTCCAGCCGGAACTGGGGAAAGAGTTCTAGTGCGTCTGTGGTGCTAAAACTAGAACATGTGAGGAACAGGAGTGAGTGGTCATGTTTACAGTTGTGTGGCCCAAGCTGGTTTAAGAGAATAAATTCGACTCATTTTCCAGAAATATAAGTGGCATTCAGCTTAATATAGCAACCAAACAAGCATTTATTGAGAACTTCATTAATGCCAAGGAAAAGGTACAGCCAGAGCTGTCAAAAATCCAATTGGAAAGACAAAATTAAGATAATGAAAGAAGGGAAAAGATGGGGTATTTAGCTAAATGTCAATTGATGTGGGCAACATAGTAAGTGCTACGAAAATTCTGAAGAGGGAGAAATCACTTTAGGCTGGGTTGGAAGGGCTGAGGATGGCAATTTGGCTTTTAAAGGATGCGTGGGTTTGGTGACATCAATGGAGGGCAATGGGTCTTGGTACTGAGGGAAGCAAAGGCAAGAAGATGACTAGAATAGAATATGGGATGAGATGAGGGCTTTGAGAATGTGGGATGTAGAGAGTTTGAAGGACATTGGTATTGGCCTAATCTGAGGGGGGAGAAATAAGCTTTGTTGCCTGATTTGCCCTTGTGTGTGACTTGGCCACCTTGCTTTAGAAACCAGAGGGCTCTGTGCAGAGGGAATGACTTTGACCTTGAGAGGTGATCCAGATTGGAATCCCCAGAAGGGAACCAGAAATATGTCCTCAGACTGCCTTTGCCCTGTCCCTGGAGGAAGCCAGATGATCTAGGGAGCTCTTGTTTCTCTAAACTGGTGCTTCAAGAGGCTGTGGGGGTGGTATGGGGGTGTGGGGGTCAGGATCCCAGTCCTCAGAGCCAGAGTGTTGACCTGAGAGACCTGTCAGACAGATGAGTGTGATCATGGGCCTCTCCAAATTGTACAATGAAGATTTGTCTCATATTTGAGCAAAGCAAGAACTGTCACTGGGGAAATGGCTCTCCATTTTGAGGAGCATTAATCACCTAATTAACCAAAACACCTGCTCATAAAACTTGTCCCACCCAGGGAATCAAATTAAACAAAGCACGAGGATGTGCCACATGGACTTGGCTGCGGCATCTGTATCCTTGGCTGGCCTCTTTGGGTACTGGGGCTCACAACATTCTCCAGCCAGCTGTTGGGCTTGACAGAGGTTTCAGAACACCCCCTTGTTTAGCAAGCAGAGATTAGTGCAAACTCAGAGAAATTCCTCTTGCAACTTACCTGGAATCAGGGACACCGGTGAAAGTGCTGAGCCCTGTTCTGAATGTTTTGTGTACACTAACCCTCTAATTTTCACAACAACCAAGAATGAAATCATCTACTGTGGCTGACACTAACTTGATGCTCACAGATCTAGTTCCTTCTTCTGGGCAAGAAGACTACATTTCCCAGCCTACCTTGCAGTTAGGTTGGAACCATGTGCCTCATTCTGACCAATGGAGCACATGCAGAAGTGGTGCATACCACTTCCAGACCTCATGTTTGCAACCTCTTACATCATCAGCCAAGCCCTCATTGTTTTCCTAGTGGCTGGACACATAGAAGGGATTCAGTGAAGCATCCTGGGGTGTCCTGAGAGGATGGTGGTGACACAGAAAAAAAGGCATTGGAATCCCTGAATCACCACACAGAAGATAGTGGCCAAACAGTCTGTGCCACGAGGGGAAAAAAAAAAAAAAAAAAACCTCCTGCTAAGATTTAGAGGTTGTTGATTATACCAGCCAGCATTAATGACCCAGCATGATACACCAGTGTAATCTTGGCGAATTATATTCCCCCAAATGACACAGGGCCCATCCTAGAGAAAGCTGCTACCTAGGTGGTATGAGTTCAGAAACAACAGGAAACTCTCCCACCTCAAAATAATGCCTCCTCCTACTGGTGAATCATTGACATGCTTGAAATAGTAACCCTCATTATCTGCCCTCTACTTGCCTCTTATTTATTCCTTCAACATATATTTACTGAGCACTTTCTAGATGCAGGTAATGCTGTGAGTGTTTGGTGAAGACGAAGTAAACATGGTTGCTTTTCTCATAGTCTTGTTTGGGGAACAGATGTAAAACAATCAATTAAACAAGAAAACGTGTCATTATAAATTATACAATGTTGAGAAGTGAACTAATAGGGTGATGTGATAAAGACAAATAGAAACCAGCAAAGTTTCCAAAAAAAAAAAAAGTGGTCAGAAAAGGAGAGTTAAATAAGAAGAATCTACCTATAAGATATGGAGGCAGGTGGGCCGCTATTCCCAGAGAGACAATGGCTCGTGCAAAGGCCTTAAGGTATGACTTGGGTAGCTGGAGGAACACAAAGAAGGGCACTGTGGCTAGATCCTAGAAAGTGAAGGAGACCTGTTCTGGGAAGGTTGGAATGATTTCTTCTTCACTGTCACATTGACCTCAGTATATGTGAAGTACTACAGTGAGTGACTGTCCCCCATTCATTTGTGTATATGAAGAGAAGCCTAAGCTTTTGGTTGAATCTGATCTGGCAGTGAGTTTATTACAGTTCCTTTTGTATAGAGGAGGCTGATAAAAGGCAATCTAGTTAGGGGACTGCTATTAAAGCTATTTTCTATAAGGCAGCATTATAGTTTTCCACAGTGTTTAAATTTTTTTGATGTGGTTGTATAAGGAGGGATAGAGACGATAAGACTACTGGGGTAGGTGGTCAATGCCCTTTTAATGCAACCCTGGTTGGAGCCACCACCTCACTGGAGGAATGCACATTTCTGTAAATTATTTTACTGCACAAATTTCCATTTTCCCAAGTTTAGAGCTAATGGTATCATCTGCTGAGATGGCCAGGCCAAAAACCTAAATATCATTTTTAATGCTTCCTTTTTTACCCCCTCACAACACCGTTTATCAGCTCACCAAGATTATATACATATAATATATATATATACATATATATATACTTTTAAAGATGTGGGCTACAATTCAGGATTAAGTATACAAGTGGACATCATACAAGTGAAGTTTGGGCCTCCCTTTGGTTCCCACTTTCCCTGGTTTGAGATCAGGTACCTTTATTGATGTTGTATCTCCTCCCAAGAACTTTTAATTTCTTGAATTAAAACTTGGGAGATCCTACTCCAAACCCCCATGCTCTACCTGCTCCACCTTTATTCAGGCCTCAGTGACTCTCACCCAAGCCTCTTCACTGGCTTCCCTGCCCAACTACTGTGCAATCACATTTCCGTAGGCTTCGAGGGCTTTCCATGACTTATATCACTTAAATTCTGAAGAACAGACATGGTAAAGAAGGATCTTTGTCAATGGTTCTTGTTCCTGCCTTTATCTCCTGCTTCATGTCTTCACTAATCGCATTCCCACCTTAGGTTGAGCCATGGAGTCTTGAAGCTTCCTGGGAGTGTTGAGGTGTTGAAAATCCATCTGTGAATTTGCTCCATAGTCTTCTCTCTTTTGACACCTCCTCCCTCTGATGTCAGTGTCCTGGCCCTTCCCCCTGGAGCTCATGCAGCATGTGTGAAACATTTCATACTTCCCTTCCTCAACTCCCCCACTATATTAGAGACATCTTCATTTGATCTCTGGCTATATAGACTCATTACACTCCTTACCTTAATGTACTTATCTCCTTACATCTCCATCCTTCTCCAACTAGATTCTGAGTCCCTTGGGAAATGAGATGTGATTTATTAAACTCCTCAAAAGAATTTTCTGTCCTTACTGTGTCCAATTCCTTTCTTCTCATTTTTTCTAGAGCCCACCCCTTCTAGTATGTCTGCCTAATGAAACTAACCTTTGCAATGACCTTACCAGCCTTCTAGTTACTTAGGCCAAGATTTCCGGAGCCATCCTTCATGTCTCCCTTCCTTTCTTGTTCAACATCCAAGTAATCAGCCAATCCTGTTTACTTTTTCTTCAAGTCCAGAATCCAGCCATTTCATTTCAGGTCTACCATTACCACAAGGGACTATCGTTTCTGGGCTGGGTTATAGCAATAAACTCCTTACGCCTTGCCTCCATGCCATCATTCCCAACCTTCCAGAGTCAACTTTTAACCTGGCAGTCCTGTCACGTTAATACATATGTCACATCACATCTTTGTTCTGATCCAAAGCTTCCCGTGGCGACTTCTGCTGCTAGCTGTGATGGAGTAACAGGAACTGAATTTACTCTCCCACCTTGAATGAGTAGAAAAACTGGAAAGACTGTATGAAGTAAAGTGATTTTCAGACATTGGAGAATTTGAAGTGAGGTCCTGTGCTCCCTGGCATGACAAACCAATGAAGGGAGCTGTACGATTACGTCAGCTTACTGCCTAGAGATCCTTTACAGGATGCACTACAGGGAGGAGTTAGCACTCTCTTAGTTGAGCAGACAGAGAACCGAGACCGGTGTGTCTAGAATTGTGCCCGTGAAGTGGAAGCTGAACAGTTGAAGAGTTCCAGAGATCTACAGAGAGATTCCTTCAAGTCTTTGCTGAGTATTTAGGAGAGAAAACTCCATGAGCCTGGTGGGGAAAAACAAAGATCAGTAGGCTGAATAATTCCTAGAATTCACAGAGGACTGGGAATAGTTTGTGTTTTTACCAACCATAGTGAAAAGTCCCCCATAATACTTAGGGCATTGAGTAGAATCCTCAGAAGACGATTGCCTTTGTAGTAGAGTGAAAGACACCTTGGGTCCATCCTAAAAAATATCTTGAAAGGATCCAATTTGTATGATTCCATGTAACATAACTGTGAGATAGAACAAAACCCCATATTCTTTAAAGAAATATAATAAGATCATCCAACAATGTAAATTTCACAAGGACTGACATCCAGTAAAAAACAAAAAACAAGAGTACAGAGAAACTTGAAAATATAACTTATAAAAAGAAGAAAATGAAAACAGATTCAGAAATGGTGAAGATGATATAATTAATAGACAAGGATGATGCTAAAGCAGCAATTATAACTATACTTCATAAATGTAGAAGGTAAGGAAAAAATGGAAGATATAAGAAAGAACCAAGTGAATCCTGCCATATGTTAAAATGTGGATGAATCCTGAGGCCCTTATACAAAGTAAAATGAGCCAGTCACAGAAGGACAAGTACTGCATGATTCCACTTACATGAGGTTCCTAGAGCAGTAAAACCCATGGGAGCAGAAAGTAGAATGGTGGTTGCCAGGGGCTAGGGGGAGAGGAGGCAGAGAGCTGTTCTGTGGGTGTACAGTTTCAGTCATGCAAGATGGAGATGTTCTAGAGATCTGCAGTACAACAATATGCATATAGTTAACAGCATGTACTGTACATGTAAGCATTTGTTGAGAGAGTAGACTTTGTGCCGTGCGGTTTTAAATCACAATAAAAAAATAACCAAATGAAACTTCTAGAGATATAAAATACAATACATGAAATGAAATTATACTGGGTGGGATTAACAGCAGGTAAGATCCAGCTCCAGGATTTATTTTCTCTTTAATCTGAAAAAAAAATCAGACAAATTAAAAATTAGCAAAAGACTTGAAGGGACACTTCATTAAAGAAGATATACAAAAAGATACAAATAAATGAATACATGGAAAGGTGCTCAGAATTATTAGTCATTAGGAAAATACAAATTAAGATCACAATGAGATACTACTACACAAATACTAGATGGTCAACATCAATAAGGTTGAAATTACTAAGTTTTGATGAGGATGTGGAGAAACTGGAACTGCTAGTAGGAATGAAAATGGTACAACCACTTTGGAAAACAGTTTGGCAGTTCACACACATTGTGGCAAGTTAAAAATACATTTATCATACGACCCAGCAGTTTTACTCCTAAATACCTACCACAAAAACAAAAACATATGTCTACACCAAAACATATATATTAATGTTCATAGCAACTTTGTTCTGAATAGCAAAAAATTGGAAACCTGCTATGTGTCTGTGAACTGATGACTGGATAAAAAACAAAAAAGATTGTATTTATGCAATGGAAAACTATTCATTAATTAAAAGGAACAAGTTCCTGATACATGGAATGACATGGCTGAAACTCACAAACATAATACTAAATGAAATAAGCCAGATACAAAGATAAGACTACACATTGAATAATTCCACTTATTTGAAATCTAAAGCAAAAGCAAAACTACAGACTCTCTGGCTCCCCTCCTCCCAGAAAGCAGATCAGTGGTTGTCTGAGGCTAAGAGGACAGTGGAATGGGTGGTGGGAACTGTCTGCTAAGAGGCATGGGATAACCTTTGGGGGTGACAAAAGTATTCTAAGACTAGATAGCAGTGATAGTCATACAACTGTATGAATTTACTAAAATGTATCAAACTGGGCTTAAAATGAGTGCTTTTTAAAAAATTACATGTAAACTTTATCTCAATAAAGCTGTTTAAAAAGTTAATTGTTTAAAGTAAAATAATATTGTACCAAAGGTTTTATAACAGATGTTTAAATAAAGTATATGAAAATAATAGCACAAAGGACAGGAGGAAGGTTATGGAAATATACTGTTGTAAAGTTATTACACTTTAGATAAAGTGGTATAATATCATTTGAAAGTAGACTATGATAAATTAAAGACATATGTTGTAAACTTTAGGGATACAATTGAAAAATAAAACAATCCCCATGCACAAAGTTTAACTCCAAATGGATCAGAGACCTAAATGTAAAACCTCAAACAATAAAAACCTTAGAAAATGAAGGACATACCCTCATGGAAATCGGAACTGGATGCCAGTTCCTGAACAAAACCCGAAACCCACAGGTCATAAGAGAGAAGATAGACAAGTGGGACCTTATTAAACTGACAAGCTTCTGCAAAGTCAAAGAAACCATCAAGAGAGCAGGGAGACAGCCTACAGACTGGGAAAAGTATTTGCCAACACCAGGTCTGACAAAGTCCTGACATCTTGGATCTACAAGGAACTCAAATGTGCTGAAAAGAAAAAAACAAACAACCCCATTATAAAATGGGCAAAAGATACGAACAGACACTTCACAAAGGAAGACATCCGAGCAGCCAACAGACACATGAAGAAATGTTCAACCTCACTAATCATCAGGGAGATGCAAATCAAAACCACACTGAGATACCACCTAACTCCAGTCAGAATGGCAATTATCAACAACTCAAAAAATAACAGCTGCTGGAGAGGGTGTGGTGAAAAGGGAACACTGCTATACTGTTAGTTGGAGTGTAAACTAGTGCAACCTCTGTGGAAAGCAGTGTGGCGATTCCTAAAAGCTCTAAATATCAACCTTCCATATGACCCCACAATCCCCCTACTGGGAATATATCCTGAAGAACTCAAATCACTCTATAAAAAAGATACCTGCACACATATGTTTATCGCAGCATTGTTCACAATAGCAAGAACCTGGAAACAACCATGCTGCCCATCAAAAGAGGACTGGATTAAAAAAATGTGGTACATAAACACAATGGAATACTACACAGCCATAAAAAAGAACAAAATCATGAATTTCGCAGCAACCTGGATGGAACTAGAGTCTATAATACTGAGTGACCTCTCACAGAAACAAAGATCCAAGTATCACATGTTCTCACTCATATAATGGACCTTGAACATCCAATGTAATACTATAAGAAAATGACTGACAATAGTGGGAAACTATGGGGGGGGAGGGAGATGGGATTAACGGTAGCATACATCTGTCTGGGGACAGGGAAACACCTCTTATCAACAGGGTGCCTGAACTAAATGTATTTGTATACCTAACCCTTAACTGAACCCCACAATATCATAATAAAAAATATTGATAAAAAAAGAAAAAGAAAACAAAAGCCAATAGGAGAAATAAAATGAAATCATAAAAAATTGTCAATCAGTATATCTAAAACAAGATAAGAAGATAGAAAAAAAAAGAACAGATGGGAAAAATAGAAAACAAATAACAAGACAGTAGATTTAAGCCCATATAGCAATAATTACATTAGATATAAATGATCTAAATAATCCAATCTAAAGTCAGAGATTTGTCTGATTGCATAAAAAAGCAAAACTCAACTGGATGATATCTGTAAAACATCTACTTTAAATATATAAAGACACATACATATAGGTCAAAAGTAAAAGGATGGAAAAGAACACTAGTCAAAACTAGAGTAGGTAATGTTAGACAAAGTAGATTTAAAAATAAGCACTAATCCCTTGCATAAAGAAGGACATTTTATAATGGCAAAGGGGTCAATACACGAAGAGGACATAACAGTCCTAAATGTGTATGCACCAAGCAACAGAGCTTTGTAATACATGAAGACAGAAATTAGTAGAACAAAAAGGACAAACAGATATAGCCACAATTATGGTTAGAGGTATGAATACTCCTATTCCAATAATTGCTGAGCAAGTAGACAAATCATAAGCATCCATATGAGAGACTTGAAAAACACTAGCAACCAAATAAGTCTAATTGACATTAGGCCACCCAACAATAGCAGAATACACATTATTTTCAAGTCTACTTGGAACATTCACAAAGATAAATAATAGTCTGGATCACAAAGCAAGTTTCAATAAATTTTAAAAGATTAAAATTGTATAAAAATATTATCTGATACAAGAGAATTAAACTAGAAATCAAAAACATAAAGGTATGTGGAAAGTCACCAAACATCGGAAAATTAAGTAATTCTCTTTTATGTAAACCATGGTCAAAGAAGAAATAACAAGAGAGATTAGAAAATATTTTGAATGGAATCAAAATGAAAACACAACATATGAACATTTGTGGAATGAAGATAGTACAGTGTTTAGAGGGAACGTTAGGGCATTAAATGCTTATAAGACAAAGGAAAGAAGGTTTAAAATAAATAACCTAAACTTCCACATTAGGAAACTAGATAAAGAAGAGAATGTTAAATCCAAAGTCAACAAAGTAAAGAAATAATAAGGAGCAGAAATCACTAAAAGTGGAAATGCAATGGATTTGAAAAGCAATGAAATCAAAATTGGTTCTTTAAAAAGATAAAGGAAATTTTAAAAACTCTAGCCAGAGTAGTCATGAAAAAGGGAGAGAATTATCAATCTCAGATATGAAATAGGGGCTGTTACTACAGAGCTGACTAACATTAAAATAATAATAACCTTCCCACAAAGATATCCAAGACCAAAAACCTTCCCACAAAGATATCCAAGGCCAAATGGCTTCACTGACAAATAAGACTAATTTTATCCAAACTCTTCCAGAAAATAGAAAAGTAAAGAGCACTTTTCAACTCATTTAATGAGGTTAGAATTACTCTATCAAAACCAGACAAACACATCATCATAATAAAGATTATATACCAATGTTTCTCATAAAAATTAACTAAAAAAATCCTTAATAAAAGATTGGAAAGTGGAATTCAGTAATAAACTAAAAGCATACTATATCATGACTAAATACAATTTATCTCAGGTATGAAAAGTTGATTCCACATTTGAAAATTAATCAACATCATTTACTTTATTAAAAGACTAAAAGACTGGGTGCAGTGGTTCAAGCCTGTAATCCCAGCACTTTGGGAGGCTGAGGTGAGAGGATTGCCTGAGCCCATGGGTTTGGGACCAGCCTGGGCAACTTGGTGAGACCTCATCTCTACAATAAATCAAAAATTAGCCGAGTGTGGTAG